>NC_069503.1:135835617-136018117 GCF_027579735.1 Bombina bombina
GTGATCCGTAAAGGTCAGTCACCTGATCAGAGTGTGCATTTACTATTGGTGGAATCCAGGGGTGTGCAAAAATTGTACTGGTAGAGCTGAGGTAGAGGATGAAAAGCCAAATCATCTACTTATCCTATACGTATTGCTATCAGCGAGCATGGCTGGCCAAAAATATATCATGATGTTTTAAAGGAATATGAAACCCAAATTTGTTCTTTCATGATTCAAATAGAGCAGCAATTTTTACCAACTTTCTAATTTACTCCTATTATCTTTTTTTCTTCGTTCTCTTGGTATCTTTATTTGAAAAGTAGGAATGTAAGCTTAGGAGATGGCCCATTTTTGGTTCAGCACCCTGGGGTACGCTTGCTGATTGGTGGCTACATTTGGTCACTAATCAGCAAGCGCTACCCAGGTACTGAACCAAAAATTGTCCGGCTCCTAAGCTAACATTCCTGCTTTTCCAATTTAAGTGTCAAGCTGCACTATATATTAGTATTTTAGTTTGATGAAATTGCAGCCATCTACACTCTAACCTAGTTTTCTCTATCAGGCATGAGTCAACTTGCTCAACTGATTATTTAAAAGGGACATTAAACACTTTGAGATGGTAATATAAAATGATAAATTGTATATAATAAAACAACTCTGCAATATACTTTCATTATTTATTTTGTCCTCTTTGCCTGTAATTCCATTCTGAAATTGTGAGCTTTTCAGTTCCTGTAGGAAATGGAAGTGCAGAACACTGTTAAATCCACACAACCATTGGCTGCACACTCTAGTGACCTATTTATAACTGACCCTAATTGGCCACAGCAGAGAAGGTAACACAAGTTACAACATGGCAGCTCCCAGTGTTTTATAGACACTAAAACTTTACACTTATTTTGTCACTTTTTAAACAACCAATGAAACTTTAAAAAAATACATCTACATGTTAGTCATGGACTAATGTT
This sequence comes from Bombina bombina, assembly GCF_027579735.1. Taxonomy (NCBI): domain Eukaryota; kingdom Metazoa; phylum Chordata; class Amphibia; order Anura; family Bombinatoridae; genus Bombina; species Bombina bombina. The sequence continues at coordinate 135,836,568 of NC_069503.1, forward strand.
TTCTTTGAATGCATCATTCTATCTAGCATGTATTTAGTGTTTAATGTCCCTTTAATCAATATAATTACTTGTCCTTGTGGGATTTATTATGTGGGAAATAACTTCCCACAACTTTGCCGATAGACAAATAGATTATGGGAGAGTCATTGTTCTGTAGTGGCCTTCAAACAGGAGGGTATGGATTAGCCTGTAGCCAGGCACTCTGTGCAACAATGTCCCAGAGTGTAGCAATGTTCACAATGCTTACGGATCATGTACCACTCCAGCAAAGAAGAGTTTATCAAAAACTCCACTAGTTGTAGAGATTCTAAAGAAGTGATTTTACAGACTGAACACTCTAGTTCCAATGAGAACCCAATGTTGTGCAGCAGTAACGTTTATTTTGGTAAAAGGACACTGAACTCAAATATTTCCCATCATTCTTCTGAAAGAACAGCATCTAAATACATTCAAAATTAATTTTCCCTAAGAAAATGTTGAATTAAAAGCAGTATCACATGTGTGCCTCTTGCTTATTGGCTGATAGGTACTTCCTGCAGGTGCTTATAGGCTGATAAGTACAGCTCCATCCATTCTATTGGTAGAGAGAGACACCACTCTAAAAGCTCAGCAAGAAAATATTCAGTACAAGAGCATCATTTAAAAAGTGCATTTGGAAATACTTTATTTTATATTAAACAAATAAACCAACTGACTACACTGTCCCTTTAGTGTCTGAATGTGGGTTCACTGCCTGTTTTGTGCATTCAGTACTTTAATATTAGACTTCACAATAAGAACAAATGCATTCAGTAAAAGGTTCACAGCATTACTGCTCAGGAATATAATTTTACATTAAAAAATCAATTTAAAGAGACAGTGTACTTAGGTTAACAAGAAATAAGAGTTGTATAACAGTGATTGAGAAGCACCTCTCCCACTCGCACTGGGAGGTTCCTTTTTCTGCTGCATCTTGTTTACATAGCTTTTCTGTAACAATTTCTGCAGTAATATCATTATAGGTGGAGGTTTCAACAGGAAAACAGCTATTTTAAATGACAAAGTAAAGATAAAGGATCTATTTGTAAACTATTTAATATGCCCAAGCAGGTAAAATAGGAACAGATTAAAGGGAGAAAATGCTATACTAAGCTGTCCATTTAAGGTGCATTAAAGGAACAGTCTACCTGAAATTTGTATTGTTTAAAAAGATAGATACTCCCTTTATTACCCATCCCCCAGTTTTGCATAACCAACACTGTTATATTAATATACTTTTTACCTCTGTGATTACCTTGTATATAAACCTCTGCAGACTGACACCTTTTCTCAGTGCTATTTACAAACTTGCATTTTAGCCAATCAGTGCTGACTCATAAATAACTCCATGGGATTGAGCACAATGTTATCTATATGACACACATGAACTAGCATTGACTGGTTGTGAAAAGCTGATAAAATGCACTGAGATATGAGGTATGGGCTTCGAAACAGGCAGATATTTAGAGGTTATAAAGTATATTAAAAAAACATTAAACACTTTAACTTGGTAATATAAAATAAGTGCGCTGACCAGGCATGAAAATATGAATATTTTACAGTTCAGTGTTCTTTACATAGAAGAATCTATTTTATTTTTTCATTATATATATTTCTACCTATATATATATATATATATATATATATATAAATTTGTATATATATAGGTATAGCTAATTACAGATATATACACACACACACATATATATATATATATATATATATATATATATATATATATATATATATATATATATATATATAGGAATATCTATTTAAAAATACATAGGGATGTAAAATATTTACATTAAATACATTGTTAAAACCTTTATTAAAAATTAATATTGCATAAATATTTTTTTTCATGTTTTCAACTACTTTACTGCAAAGGGTTCCTATGCACTTTTATATATGTGTATACATGTGTACATATGTATTTATGTGTTTATATGTCTATAAATACATGTATTCACATATAAACACATAAATACATATGTACACACACACACATATATATATATATGTTAAAGCCCTTTGCCTGCTTTTATTTTCTAACACATGAGACTTCATATCTTTGAGCCCTTATATCTTTTGTGTGCAATATTTTTTCTTTTAATAATTTTGATTATTATTTTGATGGTGTTATTATGATTGTAATGTATTTTGTATGCGTTTTGTGACACTATAGTTTTGTGAAACAGTTGATCAGAGCTCTGAGGACACTGTAATCATTATAGCGTAAATCAAATTGAGCTCAATTGTTTGCGTTTAATTTCAACTTGTAACGCTATCAGAAAAAACACCTGCTATAAACCCTGTATCGCTTGCGGGTAACAGTGCTCCACTCGTCACCTGGCTCTAATTGTGTAATTATAACCAGTAAAATAAATGTTGCAGTGTAATTTCATTATTTAATTTACCACTTTATCTGTAATTCAAAGGAATTAAAGGGATATTCCAGCCAAAATTGCACACCACATGGGTGCATTTCGGTATTGAACAGAAGCATTTCTGTAATATGCATGCATTAGCAAAAATGCTTCTAATAAACGCTACAGCTGTTTTAAAAGTGTATTTGAGTATGCACCGTGCACCAGCATTATAAACACAACACTTGTTCAGAGAGTGTAAGGTGCTTGTACCATCTGGTAATGACTCAATTTGTTAATTGCTGACATGATACAAGCCCCACTGATGATCTGAGGAGCTGCATTATTTAAAATGTAGGTGCAGTGACAATATCTAGCTATGCTTCACATGCACGTGCAGAGAAAAATGCTAACACTAAAACAGTAATAACTTTTACTAGAAGCATTTTTGCCAATACATCTATATTCCAAATATGTTTCTATTCAAAGATGTAATAAATCTATGTGCATTTAAAATTTGGCTGGAATGTCCCTTTAACTTTGAAATATAAACTGTTTAATTAAGTGTGGCATAAACTATTGCAATACACTTTCATTATTTATTATTCCCCTTTTCCTATAATTTCAATTATAGGCTTTCCAATTCCCCTGAGTCTCTATAAAGTAATGGGTGATATTGTTGATACCTAGGTTTCCCATCATTTAATTTCTTCTGCTAATGACAATTAGAGAGTGTTCAAACAATGACTGAGGAATATAACAATGCTAACGTGACTTTAAACCAATCGCACACAGCTATTGCTTCACACTTTATCTGTCTCTAACTGTCCTCAGCAGAAGAGATTACATAGGAGAAACCTAAGTCTAATTTCTATTGCTTTACAGTAATGCTGTAATATTTAAACAGCTAGTATGGGTTTAAAACCTAACCTACATCTGCTGCTATTTTCAGGCTAATCAATATCAGGAATACATCGCTATATCTAGCAGTTAGTTACTTGTCCTTTTAACTCTCAAAAATGTTTTCTTTCAACTGCCCCAAGATAGGCTGGTGTGAACCCTGTAAGATCCAGAACACTGACCTTGCAACATGCTATGCAGCAATTGCTTCAATGTAGGAGTGCATGTATGTATGTCCCCAATTGGTCACAGCACAAGAGATAAACAAATTTAAGCTGCATTTCATGGGATGTCTTCTTAGACTGCAAAACAATGCACATTTGCTAAAACTAATGATAGTTTTAAAGAAACAATGTAGTATAAAATGTTCTCACTTTTGTGTGTTCTCGTTGATTTATTTAACTTGCTAAAGTACAATAAACACTGTTTACAAACAAAACATTTACCTTTATTTTGATATTAAAAATAGCTGATTTATTTTGTCTTTGGAAATCTCCACCTATACTGCAAATTTGATTTTTTAAGGGTTGGCCTTTGTGTATACAGAGAGAGATAATATAATGAGACCATTGTATATAGAGAGATAAGATAAGAGAGATAAGATAAATAGATTAGTTCTCCCGGAAAGTTCAGCCCTCTTGAATTGGTTGTGGTTTTAATGAGCAGAAATAACTATATATTAAAAACAAATAAGCATGAAAGTGAAATTTACAGTACAAATTTATAGCAGCTTGTTTAATAAGTAGTTTGAAACACATCAATTTTAAACCAATTTTATAGTACAGAGCCTCTTTAAATGCCTTAAAAAATATATTGTAAATCTTTCACAGTGCTTATTTGCTGATATATAGTATACCATGTATAAATGAAGAATTATTTTACTGTCCCTTTAATGGGATAGGAAAATCAAATTAAACTTGCATGATTCAGACAGAGCAGGTCATTTTAAGACAATTTTAAATTAATTTCTATTTTCAAATGTGCTTCGTTCTCTTGGTATCCTTTTATGGAAAAATAATAATACGCACATATCCTACACTAGTGGGAGCTAGCTGCTGATTGGTGCCTGCACACATATGTCTCTTATGATTGGCTAACTAGATTTGTTCAGCTAGTAGTGCAATTCTGTTCCTTCAGCAAATGATAACAAGAGAAAGAAGCAAATTTGATAATATAACTAAATTGGAGAAGTTGTTTAAAATTGTATGTTCTGTCCAAATAATAAAAGACAATTGGGGGGTTTCCTGTCCCTTTAACTGGTATAGATTAGACAGATTACTGTTTATTTATTCTAAATATTGGAAATTTTGTCCTGTAACGTCAGCATTTCTTGGCTTACAGACATAATGACTTGGGGACCATAATAAAATATGCAGAGAATGAGGTTTTCAGGTGCATAAGATTTGAGATGAATGTGTTACCCGGAGGCGCTGAGCTGTGAGATTCTCTCAGGGGAGTGTGCAAGCTCCAGAGAAGGGGGCCCACACAAGACTTCAGAGAGACATCAGCTTCACGTGATCCTGGAACAGAATGGGTAATAGATTTACAAGGTCACGTAAAGGAGAATCTTCTCTCCGGCTGGCACAGAATTTCAGGTATACGCAGCAAATTCTGTAATGGCCAGCTGTGCAGTTCCAAAACCATGCACTCCAATTTATTAGTGCTGGTCTTAACCTCTTCAGTGCTGGATGTGTTAAGGTATTCTCAAATACACAGTTACTTTAGGGACGTGCTAATAAAATAGTAAAATGCTTTAATTTGCTAAGGGTTTTTATTATTGCTAAATGCTTCTAGGTTACTATGGGGCTGATTACCTAAATGTCTCCTGAGATTGTCTTAGAAATTTGGCCATTGCTATGAAGCTCCTGGTGGAATTCTCTTAAGACATTATTAACCTTGAGGATAGTCTGTCTGATAAAGGGGTGTAGAAACACCCAATCACTCTTCCAAATCGTGTGTATTATTATTTTTTAAATACACCTATATACATTTTAACACTTTTTTGTTTCAGATTTCTCACAAAATTATATACATAAAATAATAGTATAGCTTGAATTTGCTGGGTTTGCTGGGAAAAAAAACTCAATATAAAATATGTGTGAGTTTTTCACTGAAAAATAACCTACAGTAGGACTTAAAGGGACATTACACACTTTGAGATGGTAATATAAAATGATAAATTGTATATGTATAAAACAAACCTGCAATATACTTAATTATTTATTATGTCACCTTTTCCTGTAATTCCATTCTGAAATTGTGAGCTTTTCAGTTCCTGTTAGAAATTAAAAGTGCAGAACACCGTTATATTCCACACAGCCATTGGCTGCACACTCTAGTGACCTATTTATAACTGTCCCTAATTGGCCACAGCAGAGAAGGTAACACAAGTTACAACATGGCAGCTCCCATTGTTTTATAGACACTAAAACTTTACACTTATTTTGTTACGATTTAATTAGCTAATGAAACGTTAAAAAAGTACTTTTACATGTCCTCAGACTAAACTTTTCTTTGAATGTATCATTATATATTACATTTGTTTTGTGTTTAATGTCCCTATAAATATGAGCAACATCTAAATCTCCAAAACAGCTCAGCAGCTAAGGGGTTTAAAAGCTGGTGAAACCTCTCAGCAGCATAAAACGCAGTACAGCAATCAAAACTAAATGGTCCTTCACAGCAGGGGTGGTTATAAGAGAGAGCAATATCACCCAGTCTTCTAATTGTGCCCCTTGTGCTTATTGGGCTGAGGAGGATGCAGATTGCACTCCCCTCCTGTTATCTATTTCAGCTTATCTAACTACACTCTGGACTGCCTAGTTATGCTCCTGAACTGTCTGACTCTGATTCCCTTTACCCTGACTTTGCACACGGAACCCTCACAGACAAAGTAGTCAGCTTCCTGCTCCCTATATGGAGCTCCTCAGGGTATCCCCCCCAAATGTAGTTCCTGGAACCACTGCCATGTTTAACACCCATTTTTTTACTTCATTCTTAAGATATTCTTCATTGAAGCGCATATCTAAGTAGGTAGGGTGTACGTGTCTGCAGGGCATGCGTTTATAGATGTCATACGCATTCGAGCACTAGATGTCATCAGTGTTTATACAATGTGTAACATTGTTAAAGGGACAGTTGACTCCAGAATTTTTATTGTTTAAAAAGATAGATAATCCCTCTTAAGCTCCATACTGCACAAAACCCAAGGCCTGACTTTACGTGCTCGTGCACGCTTTCCCCCACAGATATCAAGGGGGAGAAAGTGTCAGAAAAAAACTAACACCTGCAATCGCAGAATGGTGATCGTCGTAACGCAACCCCATTGATGTCTATGGGGAAAATAAAGTTATGTTTAAACCTAACACCCTAACATAAACTCCTAGTCTAAACACCCCTAATCCGCTGCTGCCCGACACCGCCAACACTAAATATAAACCTATTACTCCCTAAACCACCAGCCCCCACATCGCTACTAATAAAATAAACCTATTAACCTCTAAACCGCCAGCCCCCCACATCGCTACTAATAAAGTAAACCTATTAACCTCTAAACTGCTGGCCCCCCACTTTGCTACTAATAAAATAAACCTATTAACCCCTAAACCGCTGACCCCCCCACATCGCTACTAATATAATAAACCTATTAACCCCTAAACTCTTGGCCCCCCACATCGCAAGACACTAAATTAAACTATTAACCCCTAAACCTAACCCCCCCTAATTTTAAATTAAATTTATAATATAACTATCTTTAAATAAAACAAAACTAAGTTTAAACTATAAAGTAACCTAACATTACTATTTTAAAACAATAAAATTAACGAAAAAATAAAAATCAAATTACTTAACAAAAAATAAAAACTCTAAATTCCGAAAAAATGAAAATCTCTAACGGCTAAATTACGAGTTTTGCATTATGAGTAAAAAAGCAGCGTTAAGGATCATAACGCTGCTTTCTCTTGTAAGATGTATCGAGTCCACGGATTCATCCATACTTGTGGGATATTCTCCTTCCCTACAGGAAGTGGCAAAGAGAGCATCCACAGCAGAGCTGTCTATATAGCTCCTCCCTTAGCTCCGCCCCAGTCATTCTCTTTGCCTGCTTAACTGCTAGAAAGGGTAAAGTGAGTGTGGTGACAAAAATGTTAGTTTTTATTTTCTCAAGCAAAAGTTTGTTATTTTAAATGGTACCGGTGTGTACTATTTACTCTCTGGCAGAAAAGGGATGAAGATTTCTACAAGGAGGATGATGATCTTTGATGAGCATTTTGTAACTAAGATCCACTGCTGTTCTCACAAGGGCTGAAGAGTACAGGAAAATTTCAGTTGGGGGAACAGTTTGCAGGCTAAACTGCATTAAGGTATGTTCAGTCTATTTTTTTCTAGACAGACTGTGTTATTTCTAGAAAAGGCTGGCAATATCTCCATGAGGGAAAGGTAAGCTGTAATCAGTAAAAGAGGAATCCATGCTTGCATAAAGGGCTCATAGTTACTGGTGACACTAATAGGAAAAAACGTTTTGGTTTAATTACAAATATAACGTTTTTTGAGGGACTTTAAGGGGTCTTTGTGGCTTGTTTAAGGGTTATTAACCCACATGGCTAGTTTAAGAAACACTCTGTGGTGTTTCTTTTAGGCCCCATAACATCGAGTGAGGTGGGAGGGGCCTATTTTCCTCAGTTGCACAGTTTATTTACCTCAGAAGCTGTATTTGAGGACTGTAAAGAAGTTTTTTTCCCCACAAATCGTTCCTAAAGGGCAGGTAGGCGCCACAGCAGAGCTGTGGCAAGGTGCTGAACGTTATTTTACCGGTTTTGAAGTTTTTTCAATCCGGTTTTTACATTAAGGGGTTAATTGTTTATTTGCATAGTGGTGTAAAGTTAAAGGGACATTAAACACTTTGAGATGGTAATATAAAATGATAAACTGTATATAATAAAACAACTCTGCAATATACTTTCATTATTTATTTTGTCCTCTTTGCCTGTAATTCCATTCTGAAATTGTGAGCTTTTCAGTTCCTGTTAGAAATGGAAGTGCAGAACACTGTTATATCCCACACAGCCATTGGCTGCACACTCTAATGACCTATTTATAACTGTCCCTAATTGGCCACAGCAGAGAAGGTAACACAAGTTACAACATGGCAGCTCCCATTGTTTTATAGACACTAAAACTTTAAACTTATTTTCTCACTATTTAAACAACTAATGAAACTTTAAAAAATAAATCTACGTTAGTCATGGACTAATCTTTTCTTTGAATGCATCATTCTATCTAGCATGTATTTAGTGTTTAATGTCCCTTTAATAAGGCTTTATGATGCTACTGTAAACATTTTGTTTTGTTTACTGCTTTTTTACACTGTTTTGCAGAGTTTGTGCAGCTTTTTTTCTCTTAAAGGCACAGTACTGTTTTTGTTTAAAGTGTTATTTTCTTTGATTAAAGTGTTTTCCAAGCTTGTTTGTTTCATTACTAGCCTGTTTAACATGTCTGACACCAAGGAAAATCCTTGTTCTATGTGTTTAGAAGCCATTGTAGAACCCCCTCTTAGAATGTGTCCCACTTGCACTGATATGTCTATAAATTATAAAGAGCATATTTTAGCACTTAAAAATATTGCAATAGATGATTCTCAGTTAGAAGGAAATGAGGGTTTAGCATCTAGCTCTCCCCAAGTGTCACAACCAGTAACGCCCACACAAGTGACGCCAAGTACCTCTAATGCGTCAAATTTGTTTACTTTACAAGACATGGCCATAGTTATGAATAAAACCCTCACAGAGGTTTTCTCTAAACTGCCTGGTTTACAAGGAAAGCGTGACAGCTTTGGGTTAAGAACAAATGCTGAGCCGTCGGACGCTTTAGTATCCGTATCCGATATACCCTCACAATGTTCTGAAGTAGGGGTAAGGGATTTGTTATCTGAGAGAGAGATTTCTGATTCAGGAAAGACGCTCCCTCAGACAGACTCTGATATGACGGCCTTTAAATTTAAGCTTGAACACCTCCGCTTATTGCTCAAGGAGGTATTAGCTACTCTAGACGATTGTGACCCTATAGTGGTCCCAGAGAAATTGTGTAAAATGGACAGATACTTAGAGGTTCCTGTTTCTGATGTTTTTCCAGTCCCTAAGAGGATTGTGACTATTGTTACTAAGGAGTGGGATAAACCAGGTATTCCGTTCGCTCCCCCTCCTGTTTTTAAGAAAATGTTTCCCATATCTGACACCATACAGGACTCGTGGCAGAAAAATTAGACGGTCTCCTAAAGAAAATTTTTATTCATCAAGGTTTTCTTCTCCAACCTATTGCATGCATTGTTCCTGTAACTACTGCAGCTGCTTTCTGGTTTGAGGCTCTAGAAGAGGCTCTCCAGGTGGAGACTCCATTAGAGGATATTATGTATAGAATTAAGGCCCTTAAGTTGGCTAATTGTTTCATTACAGATGCCGCTTTCCAAATGGCTAAATTAAGGGCAAAGAATTCAGGTTTTGCCATTTTAGCACGCAGAGCGTTATGGCTTATGTCCTGGTCTGCTGATGTGTCATCAAAATCTAAGTTGTTGAACATCCCTTTCAAAGGAAAGACCCTATTCGGGCCTGCACTGAAAGAAATTATTTCAGACATCACTGGAGGGAAAGGCCATGCCCTCCCTCAGGATAAAACAAATATGATGAGGACCAAACAACAATAATTTTCGTTCCTTTCGGAACTTCAAAGGTCCCGCTTCAGCTTCCCCTGCAGCAAAGCAAGAGGGGAATTGTCAGTATATTTATGAAAATCTTAGCAGTGCTATCCAAATAATATATATAAGTTTATGGCAGGGTTATAAACACAATACAAAGAAATAGAAACCCTTATCAACCATGCACCTACTAGACCATATAATTAATATAAATATCTGAATTCTTTTATTTAGTTAATATCCATAAACATATTGAAGTATATTTGCAATAAAAGGAAATGAAACAAAATTTATATGCGTTAAAACCAACTCTTAAGATATGCTATCCTTCTTACAAAACCCAGAAAGATATACCTTCACAATTCAGCCTTTTATTTATTTAACACAATGGGACTAAAAACCTTTAACATCCAAACAATACAATTCTAAACAGTGTTTATAAAACAATAGGATAATATATATATTCTGCTATTTAACTGCAATTTATCCTAATACAAAATTAACTGACAATATCAGAACTTGCATAGATGAGTTACTTGGTCAATCAGACGCAGATTTAAACAATATATGTATATAGGCTGTGAAATGCTAACTTGAGAAAAAAAAAAAAAAAAACACACTGCTTCTTTAAATCTATTAAATACAAATTAACTATGCATATAACTTATCTTACAAAACCTTGAATACGTTACCAAAGTAAAAAGCAGTCGATATCCGATATTCCTTGGTAGGAATTATTTTACCTCAGATCACCAATAAGTGTATATCGCAATCAATGAGAAGGGTAGATTAGCTTTGCTCAAGTAAAGTGGTATCTCACACCCAGCGGGAACCAGTTACAAGTTTTAGCTTCAGCAGAAAATCTGTCCCTTTCTCTCCATTGCATTCACTTTTTATTTGGTTTTCCCATCATTGGTAAATTGTGGGTGGCCCTGCGGGAGCTGACCTTCCCATTGGTTATCTGGGAAGTCTAAATCGGATTGGCCCTTGGAAATTTCATTTTTAACAGCCAGAGAGAACCTTCTGGCTGTAGTTCTCACAACATAACACCAGGTGGCAGCACAAACAGACACAGCAACATTTGAAACAACTTAAGTCAGTATTTCTATGAAATGGTTATTAATTTTATCATAATTTACTGCGACAACTATTCATAATATTTGTTTTGGATAAGTTATATCTTAATGAATTTTCTGATCATTTTGATATGAAACATCACATATCTAACATTATATTAAAATAACTTATATTTCATAGTTATATCACATCAAAAATATATCTCATAGTCATATCACATCAAAGTAACTTCCATATTTTCATCTCACTATATTTTTTTTTTTTTTTTTTTTATAAAGTAATTTTTTATTGAAGTTAAAGTAAAGATTAACAAGCAAGGTTTGCCCTTGAACAGATGTTACATCGAGGTGGTGAATACATTATTTGTACATTGATACTAAAAACAGTGCAGGATGAACATATATGAATAAATTGGCATATCAAGTCTTAAGACAATAAGAGATAAAAAATTGGGCGAAATAGAATAGAACTTCATTTTATGTTATATTATGTAATATATGATCTCCACAATGCAATAAAAAGCGCACTTTGAGCTATCTAGAGTAATATTATCAGCTTGTGGAGAATTGGCATATGTATCGGCCACTCTTGGGCCAACGTATATAAAGGGGGAGGGAATAGCAGCGGGCAAGAGCCGCTCTAAGTATATGGGGAGATTGGAGGGGCGGAGTCTTCCAACCAGGTAGAAAGAGCTGACCCTATAATGGAGCATTAAATGGTTTCTTCGACTGTCAGGTAACTGCTGAATGTTACAATAGGTTATGAGGTTAATATTAAGGGTGAGATGTTAGAGACTTTCGGTTATAGGCCCCAGAGACACCTCTTAATAAGGGTATACATTACAATATTCTAGATAGAGATTTATATAAATATGGGATGGGGGACCTATCTAACCTATATGTGGGATCGAATATACAGCCTTGGGAAGTGCCAAGTAGTTATGGCACATGAAAATGGAATAGGTATAGCATCTAGAAATGCTCCACTATAAAATACTTTGTGCACCTCTTTGGGGAGCTAGTAACAAATTAAGGTAGATATGCATGAGGAGATGAGTGAATACCAAACTTAGACATATATGTCAAACGATTATATACTTAATAACCCAGAATGTTAAAGTTAAATACTCTTATACAATAATATTGTTGGATGGCTATAAACTCTTGGGCGTGGTATGAATCAGGTTTTCATTGCTATGCATTTGCAGCTAAGTAGGAGGGTTTGAATAGATGCTGCAATAAGGCAAAGATAAAGTAATAATAGGAGCACAGCAAATACTGGATTCATGACTAAAGACTCAGCCTGGCAAACTATGTCCTATCAGGCAGAGTTAAGCATAAATACCTGATCAGGGTTATTTGTTCAATTTCAGATCCCTAGTTAAATAGCATAGCTTCCAAAGTTATATAAACATAAGTAGGAGTGTCTCTTGATAAACAGCTTAATATCTGTGACCTGGCCAGGGACACTAATATTGTGTTATATCTACCCAAATGTAGAGACATTCGGGGTCAGCGTAGCTATTATAGTAGAACATATCTGTTGCGTATGGGAGGAATAAGAGCGTCCACAGTATGATAGTAGGAATCTAGCTTCAATTAGATATCGCCAGCAATGCTTTATGTAAAATGTAGACCCAGGTAGATCTATAGGGTATATAGGGGAGGTAGGCCTGTGGAATAAATTAAATAGAGGGGAAGTTACCTTGTAATATGATATGTATATTGTATATAAAGATCTACTAACATTACAGCTATTAGTAAGGTGGTAGGGGTGAAACTAATAGAGATCACATTTAGCGGTTTAGAGCTTCATCACTAATATAAAATCTCAGTACTGTTCTGACCACTCAGATTCTATATGGATCTCCAGGGTACCTTAAACAATATAGTAGCAATTTGCATTTGGAGTTATATAGATGCTATAGTCCTAAACATGTTAGATCCGGCAGCTTAAATGAGATGTATAAAAATTAGCGTTAACTGTGTAGATAAAAACTGCTAACAGAGTGTGTGATAAACAAGAATCAATAACTATGAACTAGACACTGTTCTCAAATAGAGTTGCTCTCATTAAAGTGTCATGATATTATTATCCCCAAAGGGCAGTCTGGCTAGTTGGCTGGAGTATCCGGTTTTATACCGGAGCTGTTACCCCACATCAGTTTTAAAAATAAACATCACTGGGCTGTCTCCTGGTATGGCGGCCCGTGTAAATGAACATGTGCGATCTAACATTTTAGGTGGAACACAAGAAAATAAAAATGCAGTAATTGGATGAAAGCAGACTACAAGTCTAACAGAATATATCATAAACACAAGATTGTAACTATAAACTAGAGACATTCCTCTGGTAGAATTATGCTTGTTAAAGTGTCACAAAACGATTATCCCAAAAAGACAGTCCGGTATAACATGCTAGGAAGTGGTAAAAGTGTTGAGTTTTTTGCCAAGTCTATTACCCCATACCCGTCTTGAGAGTGAGCATCGCTGGAAGGGCCTTTGTTATGCAGGCCTTAGTTTTTGTGACCGATTCAGAGCCGGCTTCCAGCAGACGTATGGCGCTCCCAGGGTGTAAACATAGGCAGGCATCTCCAAAGAAAATTCTGCGATCCGGAAGGTCTGAGCGTGAGACACATGGAGCGGAGGCTGTATTTAAGGGTACGAGGCTCAGAAGCTGCTCTCCAATTTGGGCTTGACATTTCCCAGCGACCGGCCGCATTGCTAGGAAGCCAAAGGTAGGTTCCTCTGTGTCTCTTGAAACAGGGAGAGAGACTCCGTGTGTATCCTCAAGAGCCGTAGTGCTGGGACCAAGCTGCTGCCAGGTGAGAGCAGTCGTAATGGCCGGAATGCAGGGTAAGTTATTGCACCTGACTTGAGGCGTTAAATCTAGGGAGCTCCATCTAACAGGCATCTGGTGTAGGTTCGTAGGAAATCTTTGCTGTTGGCTATGAATCTCGGCTTTCAGGCTCTGAGCAGAAGGAGACCACTCCAGTATATGTAATGGTGGGGGTATTTTACTCACAGGGGTCGATTCAGATCGACTTTCATGGTGCCTTAGTTGTTTCAGCATATTCTGTTCAAAGGTTGGGACCGCTGTGTATTCAGACTGCGTGTGGTCCGGAGGGCTCAGGATAGCGTTCCCAACATGCTTCTCAGTCTCCCATTTCTCATAGCTGGCGCCAGAGCTTGCGAGCTCCTGATGTAAGAAGTGTGATAAGTCTTTAAAACACCAGTCCATTTTCTGTTCAAATGCTGCTAATAGATCAATGGCCCCAAAATGTGAAATGTGAGGATCCATGTCGAAAAAGTTACACAGTCCGTAATAGTGCCGTAATAATGGAGCTATTCACAGTAAAAGGATGCCAGCGTGGTCAGGTTAGCAAAATGGCGTCTTCTCCCCTTTTTTTTTTGCTGTAGCGATCTCAGTGGGCCCAAATGGTAATATATGGGACAACTTCAAGCTCTTATGTCACCAAAATTGACAGAGATACTCTGCTTCTTAATTGAATGCTTTTAAATGAAAAGTTGCCTGCCCTGAGCGGTCTTAAATGCAAAAATCTGATAGTAACAGCCGGAGCTGAGGAGAAGTGCGACCACTCAGATGCAGAGCCAACTCCGCCCCCCACTATATTTTAAAAGATGTATGTGAAACTTTATAAACATTTATTTGTACGTTTATATGATATGGCTTAATTCATTTCATGCGGCATTCCGTCTCTTTCTAAGATTGATGCTCATGACCAATGGTTGTCTGCAATAAAAATAGAAATAATTATTAGAGATTATCCAATCATTAATATGTGTATGGTCCATAAGTATTTATTTATATTCTTAAAAACACAGAGGCTAAGTAAGATCTTTTGTGTTTTCAAAACATATATATCATTTCTATGTATATCTGAATTTATCTGTCTGAAAAATATAAGCAAAACAGAGGTTATTACACATTTTTGACTGACTAAAACAGTTACCTCCCAAGCTTAGCAAATACCCATGTAATAATAATATAGAATTAGACAATTTCCCAAATTTCTATATTTAATACATTCTGGGGCATGTATTTAAACAGAGAGAGAAAAAAATAAATGTTTATTTGCTGTCTGCTTACGTGAACTTCCAGAGTCACACCTTAGCATTTGTCTGTGTTTCCCAAGGCCTTTATTGCTCCACATGGTGTCAATCCATGAGGAGTTGTAAAAGTCTTTAAAACAGCATATTTCCTGTTTAGCCAGCAGTGCAGATGTGTATTTGATAATTAACACCCATGTGCATAAAAGCTGCCTCTCCACGACCCTGATCAGCTCCAAAAGGGTAACCCAGACATTTCGTCTCGATATATTTGCCTGTATCCTGAAACTATGTTATATTTTAGTTCCTTGCTAAATTATACAATTGCATAATTTAACATATTGAGTGTGTGAGATCTCCCAGAGATAATCCTTTGTTCTCCTTTCAGCCAAGAATGTCTCCTGTGCAATTGGAGTGGGGGAGATCTAATCCTTTGTCCTACAGACCATGTTCACATCCACAGATTTATTAAATAAAGTTAAATATATTTCTATATATTATTTAATAATATTTCAAATACCTTGACATAAATCCCCCTTTCCAATTCAAAAATATGTAGGACACATGTATTTGAATTGGATCAAAGTTAGTGGTATTTGGTGAGGATGTTGACCGTACACATCATGAACAGTCTTCTATGTAGATAGTCTGTCAATTTTGAACCTTCATGTTTATCAGTTAGGTATCTTTAAACTATAGTATGTCTTTAGTTCATTTGGGGATATGACACTTCATTCTCCCTCTATGACTTGTAGTTGGGATCTGGGATGACATGCCCGCAATTGATTGATATGGACCCATTTATCTATGAAACTTTCATTTTTGGGGATCCTTATTTTATAGGCCACTGGAGATATTTTGTCAGTAATGACAAAAGGACCTTTCCATGAGGGAAGAAATTTCTTCTCCCTAACCTGATCTCTTCCAAAGTTATAAAGATAAACTTTATCATTTATTTCATATTCCTTTTTGGATGTTTTGAGATCATAATAGGTTTTAGTGGCAGTTGCGGCTCTTTCTAAATTCCTTTGAGCAAATGCAAAGGCATATTGCAGGTGCTTTCTTAGGTTTTCTACATATTGATGTGTATTGGCAGCATTTATCAAGTTTTGGTCTGATGTACGGTACAGCAGATGCTGAGGTAGAACCATTCTTCTACCAGTCATCAGTTCAAAAGGTGACATCTTGGTAGCACTACTTGGAGTTGCTCTTAATGCCATTAAGACAAGAGGTAGTTTTACATCCCAGTCTTTACCTGTTTCACTCACAAACTTTTTGAGGATTTTAACAATGGACTGGTTGTAACGCTCTACACCACCACTTGAGGCAGCTCTATAAGCAATATGGAGCTTTCTTTTAACCCCTAGTATTTTCCACATTTTTGTCATCATTTCGCTAGTGAAGTGGGTCCCCCGATCTGACTCGATTCTTTGGGGCAGACCAAATCTGGAAAATACATGGTTGATGAGCAATGCTGCACATGTTTCCGCACTATTGTTAGGTGCACTAATGCACTCTACCCATTTAGTGAACAGGCATGTCACGGTTAACATGTATTTGTTACCTCTTGATGACCTTGTTACCGGACCAATAAAATCAATTTGTATATCTGACCATGGCATTACCATCCCCCTTTTCTGCAATGGCGCTCTATGCGTTGGTGCAGTGGGTTGGAACTGTGGGCAGATTAAACACCCTTGACAGTAGGTTTGAACATCTTTCAACATGTGTGGCCAAAAAGCGTAATCACGTAATATTTCATACGTGAGTTTGGCCCCACGATGACCAGATGTGGGAGCATCATGGGCATGTTGAAGCATTAGACCTCTGAACTTGGTGGGTACTACCCACTGCTGGATGCCAGTTTTGGAGGTTCTAATTAACAAACCCTCCTGTAACTTGAATTGTGATTTAGATTTTATTAAGATTCTCAGATCTTCTTTGCCAATACAATCATCTTTTGAGATGGGGTTGCTTTCAGGATCTTCTATGTGTTTATAGAAGATGCCTACAATGGGGTCTTCTTTTTGACTAGTGATCAGATCCTCACTAGGAGAATCCTGACTCCATTGTACCAAGTTAGGCTCACTCTGTTGTTTTGCCTGGTTTCTGGTAATGGCTTCTACCTGAATTGCACCCATTAAATGGTCAATATTAAGGAGTTCTCCAGTTATGGCTCCTTGTTTGGCTAATGAATCCGCAAGGTCATTGCCTTCCTTATCAGGACCTAAAACTCTGGAATGACCCTTGGTCTTTTTCCAGTGTATGGTTAAATCATTGGATACTACCAGATTATCAATCTCGCAGAACAACTTGCCATGCTTGACTGGTTTGTTATTGCTTTTCTGCATGCCATTTCTTTTCCAAGTTGGCAGGTATTCAACAAAACTGTCACGCACATAATTTGAGTCAGTTATGATCACAAATTCATGAATACCATGTTCAATAGCCATTTCAATGGTTTTGAAAACAGCGGTAAGTTCTGCAACTTGACTGGATCTTGGTCCAATGTTGAAACCTACAGATATATTTGAGAATCCATTTGCCCTAGCGACTAATCTGCGCTCATTATCAATAGTGGCATGGTAAGAACAACCATCAACATATACCCAAGGTAATGTTTGACAATGGTCCTCATTGTACATTTTATATGGGGAAAGCAATTGTTCTTCCAGTAAATCATCTTCTGATAATTCTTCCCCAGGATCTCTAGCAGTACAGTCGTGGAGCTCAGCAAGCCCTTGTGCGACTGGATTCTTTTTATTCTGCTTGTAGCGAATTTCTAAGGGACAGCCTTGTAAGGAAAGAGTCCACGCTGTTATGCGGCTATTAGACAAATTCCCATCTCTTATTCTCTCACTTTGCAAATATAGCAAAGGCTGGTGGGCCGTTTCCACAATAATTTTCTCGCCCTGTATATAGCTGCGGAAATTTTGTAGAGCCCATACAGTAGATAAGAGGGCTTTTTCGCAATCGTTAAACTTTATTTCTACTGGGGATAGATTTTTGCTCGCATAAGCAATGGCTTTGTTCAAATTATCATGCTTTTGGTATAACACAGCACTCATGCTTACATCTGTGTACCCTGTTTCTAAGTAGAAAGGTTTACCACCTTCAGGGTACGCTAAGCAAGGTGCTTGAGTGAGTTTTCTCTTCAGCTCTCTGATGGCTGTCTCTTGAGACTCACTCCAGTGCCATTTCACATCTTTCTTCAGAAGAAGCAGTAGTGGTTTAGCTAATTCCGCATAATTATCAATGAATTTGCGAGAATAATTTGTCATACCCAGGAATGATCTCAATTCCTTTAAGTTAGTTGGGTTTTTAGAATTCACTATAGCTTCCACCTTTTTCTTTTGGGGATTTAATCCTTCAGAGGTAACTTCATGTCCCAAGAAGTTTACACGAGTGCGGCACCATTGAGCTTTTTGCAGGGATAATTTGACACCTGCCCTTTTAAGTTGGCTGAGGACGTGTTTAAGCTCTGCGATGTGTTTTTCAAAGTCTGTGCTTTTGATTAAAACATCATCAACATAAGATAAGGTCCCCCTTTCCAGTGCGTCAGGCATAGCCTTATGCATGAATACAGCAAATTCATGTCCAGAATTTATGTATCCAAATGGAAGTCTCTGGAATGCATATTGGACCTTTTGGAAAGAGAATGCCAGCTTATACTGGTCCTCCTCGTGTACCTTTATGGTCCAATATCCCTGTGCACAATCAATGGCAGTGAATATTTTGGATCCCTGCATTTGTGCTAGGCACTGGTCAATGTATGGTACAGGCCAGCCAGACATGTATACTCGTTTGTTTAGCTGTCTTAAGTCAGCACACAAACGCCATTGTCCATTGGGCTTAAGGACACCTAGAATAGGATTATTATAAGAGCTGTGCACCTGTCTGATAATACCTCTTTCTTCCAAATTCCTTATGATCTCTGCAATAGAATCATATGAGGCTAAGGGAAGTCTGTATTGTTTGACAAATACAGGTGGCGCATTAGGATCTGTTTGTATTCTTGCAATGTGCAAGTCTGTAGTACCACAGTCATAAGAATCCTTAGCGAAAATATCCTTGTATTCCATTAGGAGTTCTCGCAGCTGTTGGCGTTCATCATCGCTAGAACAGCCATTGGCTAAGGATCTTTGCTCTTCGACTATTTGCTGAAATCCTGGAAAGATTTCAGGCTGTCCTATTTCATAGGCTTCTTCCAACCTAGAGGTGAGATCCCCTTGATTATAATTTATATTGCTCCCATGACTCTGGGGATTGGGGTAATCTTGCTGTTTGATTGGCTGATCAAACACTTGAGAGGCTTCTTCAATTTTACAGATGCCTTCCTCTGAGCTGAAGGGATAAATAGACTGAATATTAAATAGACCCTCTGGCATGGATGCAAAGGATTGTTCTATTAATTGTTCTTCAGTTAGGTATCCTTCAGGTATTAGCCCAATTACATTATTCTGGAATCCAAAAGTGTAATAACTTGATTCCAGTGCATATCCTATGATAGTTCCCTTGGATAAGGTTATATCCTGTGGGGTCATGTTATGTACAATAATATGTATTGGAATAGTTCCAATATTCACCATAGGAGTGTAAGTCACTGTGACACCCAGATTTTGTATTCTATGGGAGAGGCAAATCAGTGTTTCAGAAGTTTTTAATTTCTGACCTCTCTTTACCTGTAAGGGTAAAAGAAATTTATCAGCCCCAGCAGGAATTATAACATCGCTAGATACCTGCATATTCACAGCATATGGCAATTGCTGGTTTGATTTCAGGGCTGCATTTTCATCCTGAAATACTTCAGGGTCCCCCTTTAACCTGCTCCAGAGGCAAGAATTAATCAAATCTATTTGTATGGCATATCTATGTAAGATATCATTGCCAATGTATATTTGATTATGGGGAGTATTTAAAACTAAAAACAGGTGCTTCACTGACTTATTACCGATAGAGATAGATAATAAGCACTTAGCTGTGATGTTATAGCTTTCAGACCTGTCATCCAGGCCGTTGACACTGTGGTCTTGGGGAGAAAGATATTTAATCACTTTAGGTTCAGCTATTTGCGCTAATAAACCTTCGCTTATATAGCTAGCTTCCTGTTTTAAGTTTATTTTAGCATACTTGGTTTTACCAAGGTTATGTACTTGTATAGGGATAAATAGATCCTCTTTAACTCTCTCAATCCCTGTGAGGTATTGAGTGTGGCCTCCCCCCTTAGGGATTTTATGATCCCCCTTGTGGAGTGATATGGTTAATACATCGCTATCTAGGGAAATATTCGCTATCTTTCCAGGCAAAATTTTAAAAGTATTACCATCAGAGCCACTAAAAGGAGTCTGATCATCTATTTGTAGAATAGTGATTTCAGGTACAGAGTTATTTCTGAAATGAATCTCCACAGCATCTGGTTTCTCTTCCACCACGTGACAGCTATGTCGGGCGTGAGATATACCAGATTTTTCATAATTGATAGGCCGTTTAACTTGCGACCAAATTACATTATTTATGCAATCAATTATGGTGCTTAATCGTTTCAGGAGATCACTACCAGTAATTAAACGATCAGTTGGCAGATCCACTATAATGACAGGGTGTCTTATGACCCTGTTCCCCAATTTAAATTTTAACCAGGCAGTACCGTAGACTTTTAGGGAGTCACCCCCAACACCTATTAGAGAACCGTCAAATTCTCTTATTTTGGGTTTGTGGGGTGTTAGCTCATTTAGCTGTGTGTAGTACCTGTGGGATAAGATAGTTGCCTGTGACCCAGTGTCAATTAATCCCCTGATAGGGTTGGAGACTGAATCTTGCAGCTCAACTAGTACATAATATCTTCCTGCAGTTTCTATCATTTCACACATAAAATTTGCATTCTTGTACATCTGTGGGCTTCGCCACGTTTTACCTGGATCTGCTGTGTCATTCGATGCAGAGGAAATTTCATACCTACCTGTTTCCCCTATGACAAGGTCAGCTGGGTTCTTGTGTACTGCATCTGTGGAAATAATGTTAAGAGAACACTGCAGAGGAAAAGTTTGGTTAATTTTTCCCGGCTGATGTCGCTCATTGTCACAGCTAATTTGTCCGTTTCCGGTCTGTGGGGAGATAATATGATTAGTATCATTGATATTTATTACTACATTTTGTATATCTCTCCCCTCCCCTTCAGGTGATACTGCAGTATTTATGACTGTGCCTGTGGTCCACTGCTGACCACTGGCTGTACCCCTAAAAAAGTATTGTTCGGTTGCTGAGCCGTAGATTTTTGACTCATATTAGCGATTTGTTCGCTCAACCGATTTAATTGGGTAAACAGCATATCTACCTGATTGTACAAGTTACCTCTACCCCTGGGCCTATCTCTTGGTGCCCCATTGTACTGATTCCTGGACCATTGGGTTCCCTCAGAATCAGGGCCACTATTTCTATTCTGGCGTGGTTGCCCCTGGGGTTCAGCGTGTTCAGCATTAGTACTTTGGGGAGCATTATATACCTGGGGTGTCTGGTTACCCTGAGAATATCTTCGGCGTCTATTGTATCTACCCTTGCGCGGATACCAATTATTTGGTGAGTATTCTCTTTGTGAGTAATTATTCACCTGATTATGTCCCCCACTTTGGTTATAGTCTCCCTGCGCCTCAACCTGTGTAGGGGGAGGGGCAGAATTAAACCTCTGTGGAGATGGCCTGTTTTGACTGGCCACCTCTGCATAGGTCCTCTTGTTAGACTCCAAATTGAGGGGGCTAGGTGACACCCTAGTTTCTGCCACAATTTTGGGTTTTGACTCCTTTTTAGCCCCCTGCTCACTGGACTGCTGAATAGAGTATAACTTCGTACTCTCTTTGATCAGCCATTCCAATGAGCAGTCCTCATCAAAATCTCTAGCTAAGTTGATTTTGATGGGTGTAGGCAATGCTTCAAAAAATAAATTTACAAATTCTGAGCCATCAAATCTGGGATTATCTTCAGCCATACTGTACGCATTTTTCAATACAGAAAGGAATTCGACTGGACTCTGATTTGCACGACACTTTAAACCATATACCGCTATTTTCGCGGCAGTTTTAGTGCGATATTGCCCGAATTCTTTTCTGCATTGTTGTTTTACCCCATTCCAGGAATGAATATTCATATCCTTTAGTGAAACAAAGAATTTGTGATGCCTACTGTCAAATACCCAAGGCAGAAATTCAATTTTCAATTTCTCACTTGTAACATTCATTATAGCTAACGCATTTTCAAAAGCCTGTAAATGATCAATTACAGATGTTGTTCCCTTATTGGAGAATATAGGTACTGCGCGTTGTACGAAGGTGATTATTTTATGGGAATCATAGACTTTATCAGACTTATTTTGGGATTCTCTGTTAGAGTTTCCCTCCCCCGCATCAGCTGCGCTACAGCTGTCCTCTGGATTTACATCCTGAGGGGATTGTCTATTTGGGAAATCTACTTCTGACCCGTTAGGGGTCATTTGTCTATGTTGTTCTATATATTTTCGTACCTCGTCCCTGACGCGTTCGCTAAAGGAGTTATTATCTGTATTATTCTCACTGCTAATATAGGGGTTTCCATTATGGCGATACGACCTTTTTAAATCGCTTAATTCTCTCTGGCTTTGCGCAAGCTGTTTATTTAAATCTTGTATCTGCGCGATTAAGTCCATATTGTGCTTATCTAAGGTGGCTAGGTTTTGGGCAAATTCATCCATTTTATTTTTAGCTATTTTTAAACCCTCTTCGCGTCTGCGCGAGGAACGAATACTATTTTCTAGCTCCTGTATTTGCAATCGTTTGTCTGTGACACAAAACGACATTTCGTCAATTATGCATATTAAAAGGGGCCAGGATTTTAGTATTAGTTCGTCTCGCTTTTTGGGAGCTTTGCATTGATTAATCATTAATAATTCCTGGAAGAATTCATTCTCTTCATTCCACATATTATTATTAACGGTAATATTTTTAGCCCTAGTTTCAAGCGTATCCATAAAATCATTTAATTCACCCGCAATATTAAACTTCCCTTTAAGGTAACTTAAGATATCTTTCTTAAGGACCTGACCTTTAGTAATAGGTATGGTTATGGGACCAATTTCATTGCTATGTATAGAATTAAATGAGTCACTTCTGGCTACAGACATTATTATATTGGTTTAGTACTTAGTTAAACTAAAACGCTAATACAATTTTTGCCAATAAAAAGAGAGAAGGAAAAATTTTATATTTCAAAAAAAATATATTATTAATTTTGAAATATGAAAAATTAATATTCCGAAATATGAAAAATTAATATTTTTGATTAACTTTGAAAATATGAAAAATCAATATTTTTGATTAATTTTGAAATATGAAAAATTAATATTTTTATTAATTTTTCAAAATTAATCTTTAATAATATTTCAAGATATTAATACAATCTCGAAATATGAAAATTAATATTTCAACTTTTCAAAAAAAAATTATATCTTCAAAATATTAATATCGAAATATGATTTTTTTTTTTTTTTTTTTTTCTTCTCTTTTATAATAATTTCTATTTACTTACAAATATATTATATCAATTATGATGGAATATTAATAAATCTCAGAAAAAGTGCCTCCAATTATTATGTCAGTATATTTATGAAAATCTTAGCAGTGCTATCCAAATAATATATATAAGTTTATGGCAGGGTTATAAACACAATACAAAGAAATAGAAACCCTTATCAACCATGCACCTACTAGATCATACAATTAATATAAATATCTGAATTCTTTTATTTAGTTAATATCCATAAACATATTGAAGTATATTTGCAATAAAAGGAAATGAAACAAAATTTATATGCGCTAAAACCAACTCTTAAGATATGCTATCCTTCTTACAAAACCCAGAAAGATATACCTTCACAATTCAGCCTTTTATTTATTTAACACAATGGGACTAAAAACCTTTAACATCCAAACAATACAATTCTAAACAGTGTTTATAAAACAATAGGATAATATATATATTCTGCTATTTAACTGCAATTTATCCTAATACAAAATTAACTGACAATATCAGAACTTGCATAGATGAGTTACTTGGTCAATCAGACGCAGATTTAAACAATATATGTATATAGGCTGTGAAATGCTAACTTGAGAAAAAAAAAAAAACACACTGCTTCTTTAAATGTATTAAATACAAATTAACTATGCATATAACTTATCTTACAAAACCTTGAATACGTTACCAAAGTACAAAGCAGTCGATATCCGATATTCCTTGGTAGGAATTATTTTACCTCAGATCACCAATAAGTGTATATCGCAATCAATGAGAAGGGTAGATTAGCTTTGCTCAAGTAAAGTGGTATCTCACACCCAGCGGGAACCAGTTACAAGTTTTAGCTTCCGCAGAAAATCTGTCCCTTTCTCTCCATTGCATTCACTTTTTATTTGGTTTTCCCATCATTGGTAAATTGTGGGTGGCCCTGCGGGAGCTGACCTTCCCATTGGTTATCTGGGAAGTCTAAATCGGATTGGCCCTTGGAAATTTCATTTTTAACAGCCAGAGAGAACCTTCTGGCTGTAGTTCACGAAACATAACACCAGGTGGCAGCACAAACAGACACAGCAACATTTGAAACAACTTAAGTCAGTATTTCTATGAAATGGTTATTAATTTTATCATAATTTACTGCGACAACTATTCATAATATTTGTTTTGGATAAGTTATATCTTAATGAATTTTCTGATCATTTTGATATGAAACATCACATATCTAACATTATATTAAAATAACTTATATTTCATAGTTATATCACATCAAAAATATATCTCATAGTCATATCACATCAAAGTAACTTCCATATTTTCATCTCACTATATTTTAAAAGATGTATGTGAAACTTTATAAACATTTATTTGTACGTTTATATGATATGACTTAATTCATTTCATGCGGCATTCCGTCTCTTTCTAAGATTGATGCTCATGACCAATGGTTGTCTGCAATAAAAATAGAAATAATTATTAGAGATGATCCAATCATTAATATGTGTATGGTCCATAAGTATTTATTTATATTCTTAAAAACACAGAGGCTAAGTAAGATCTTTTGTGTTTTCAAAACATATATATCATTTCTATGTATATCTGAATTTATCTGTCTGAAAAATATAAGCAAAACAGAGGTTATTACACATTTTTGACTGACTAAAACAGTTACCTCCCAAGCTTAGCAAATACCCATGTAATAATAATATAGAATTAGACAATTTCCCAAATTTCTATATTTAATACATTCTGGGGCATGTATTTAAACAGAGAGAGAAAAAAATAAATGTTTATTTGCTGTCTGCTTACGTGAACTTCCAGAGTCACACCTTAGCATTTGTCTGTGTTTCCCAAGGCCTTTATTGCTCCACATGGTGTCAATCCATGAGGAGTTGTAAAAGTCTTTAAAACAGCATATTTCCTGTTTAGCCAGCAGTGCAGATGTGTATTTGATAATTAACACCCATGTGCATAAAAGCTGCCTCTCCACAACCCTGATCAGCTCCAAAAGGGTAACCCAGACATTTCGTCTCCATATATTTGCCTGTATCCTGAAACTATGTTATATTTTAGTTCCTTGCTAAATTATACAATTGCATAATTTAACATATTGAGTGTGTGAGATCTCCCAGAGATAATCCTTTGTTCTCCTTTCAGCCAAGAATGTCTCCTGTGCAATTGGAGTGGGGGAGATCTAATCCTTTGTCCTACAGACCATGTTCACATCCACAGATTTATTAAATAAAGTTAAATATATTTCTATATATTATTTAATAATATTTCAAATACCTTGACAGAATTCTGTCCAATCCAAGTCAGTCTGGAGACCTAACCAGGCTTGGAACAAAGGTAAACAGGCCAAGAAGCCTGCTGCTGCCTCTAAGACAGCATGAAGGGGTAGCCCCCGATCCGGGACCGGATCTAGTAGGGGGCAGACTCTCTCTCTTCGCTCAGGCTTGGGCAAGAGATGTTCAAGATTCCTGGGCTTTAGAAATTGTGTCCCAAGGATATCTTCTGGATTTCAAAGACTCCCCCCCAAGGGGGAGATTTCACATTTCTCAATTGTCTGCAAACCAGACAAAGAGAGAGGTGTTCTTACGCTGTGTAGAAGACCTACATACCATGGGAGTGATCCGCCCAGTTCCAAGAGCGGAACAAGGGCTAGGTTTTTACTCCAACCTGTTTGTGGTTCCCAAAAAAGAGGGAACTTTCAGACCGATCTAGGATCTCAAAATTCTAAACAAATTCCTCAGAGTACCATCTTTCAAGATGGAGACTATTCGGACTATTCTTCCTCTGATCCAGGAGGATCAATATATGACAACCGTGGATTTAAAGGATGCGTATCTACACATCCCTATTCACAGAGATCATCATCAATTCCTCAGATTCGCTTTTCTGGACAGGCATTACCAGTTTGTGGCCCTTCCTTTCGGGTTGGCCACGGCTCCCAGAATTTTCACAAAGGTGCTAGTGGCGCCAATCTAGATGACATCTTAATTCAGGCGTCGACTTTCCAGCTAGCCAAGTCTCACACGGACATCGTGTTGGCTTTTCTGAGATCTCACGGATGGAAGGTGAACATAAAAAAGAGTTCCCTCATCCCTCTCACAAGAGTTTCCTTCCTAGGGACTCTGATAGACTCGGTAGAAATGAAAATATTTCTGACGGAGGTCAGAAAATCAAAACTTTTAATCACCTGCCAAGCTCTTCATTCCATTGCTCGGTCATCAGTGGCTCAGTGTATGGAGGTAATCGGACTCCTTATGCCCGCCTACACCTCAGACCACTGCAACTACGCACGCTCAAACAGTGGAATGGGGATTATGCAGATTTATCTCCTCAACTGCATCTGGACCAAGAGACCAGAGATTCTCTTCTCTGGTGGTTGTCTCAGGACCACCTCTCTCAGGGAATGTGTTTCCGCAGGCCAGAGTGGCTCATAGTAACGACAGATGCCAGCCTGCTAGGCTGGGGTGCAGTCTGGAAATCCCTGAAAGCACAGGGCTTATGGTCTCGGGAGGAATCTCTCCTCCCGATAAACATTCTAGAATTGAGAGCGATATTCAATGCGCTTCAGGCATGGCCTCAGCTAGCTGCGGCCAAATTCATCAGATTTCAGTCGGACAACATCACGACTGTAGCCTATATCAATCATCAAGGAGGAACACAGAGTTCTCTAGCGATGATGGAGGTAACCAAAATAATTCGATGGGCAGAGGATCACTCTTGCCATCTCTCAGCAATCCATATCCCAGGGGTAGAGAAGTGGCGGATTTCCTAAGTCGTCAGACTTTTCATCCGGGGGAGTGGGAGCTCCATCCGGAGGTATTTGCCCAGCTGACTCAGCTATGGGGCACACCAGAATTGGATCTCATGGCGTCCCGACAGAACGCCAAACTTCCTTGTTACGGGTCCAGGTCCCAGGATCCCCAGGCGGTACTGATAGATGCTCTAGCAGTGCCCTGGTCCTTCAATCTGGCTTATGTATTTCCACCGTTTCCTCTCCTCCCACATCTGGTTGCCAGAATCAAGCTGGAGAGAGCTTCAGTGATTCTGATAGCGCCTGCGTGGCCACGCAGGACTTGGTATGCAGACCTGGTGGACATGTCATCTGTTCCACCGTGGACTCTGCCAATGAGGCAGCACCTTCTAATCCAAGGTCCATTCAAGCATCCAAATCTAATTTCTCTGTGTCTGACTGCTTGGAGATTGAACGCCTGATTCTATCAAAGCGTGGTTTCTCTGAGTCGGTCATTGATACCCTGATTCAGACTATAAAGCCTGTCACCAGGAAAATCTATCATAAGATTTGGCGCAGATATCTCTGGTGGTGTGAATCCAAGGGTTACTCATGGAGTATTAGGATTCCTAGAATTTTGTCCTTTCTCCAAGAAGGATTGGAGAAGGGATTATCAGCTAGTTCCTTAAAAGGACAAATACCTGCTTTGTCTATTCTTTTACACAAACGTCTGGCAGATGTCCCAGACGTTCAAGCGTTTAGTCAGGCCTTGGTCAGGATCAAGCCTGTATTTAAACCTGTTGCTCCACCATGGAGCCTAAACTTGGTTCTTAATGTTCTTCAAGGGGTTCCGTTTGAACCTATGCATTCCATAGATATTAAGCTTCTATCTTGGAAAGTTTTGTTTTTAGTAGCTATCTCTTCGGCTCGAAGAGTTTCTGAGTTATCTGCTTTACAGTGTGACTCACCTTACCTTGTTTTCCATGCAGATAAGGTGGTTTTGCGTACCAAACCTGGGTTTCTTCCTAAGGTTGTTTCTAATAGGAATATCAATCAGGAGATTGTTGTTCCTTCTCTGTGTCCTAATCCTTCATCAAAGAAGGAACGTCTGTTGCACAATCTTGATGTGGTTCGTGCTTTAAAGTTCTACTTACAAGCAACTAAAGATTTCCGTCAAACATCTTCATTGTTTGTTGTTTATTCTGGTAAACGGTAAAAAGGCTACGGCTACCTCTCTTTCCTTTTGGCTGAAAAGCATCATCCGTTTGGCTTATGAGACTGCTGGACAGCAGCCTCCTGAAAGAATTACTGCTCATTCTACTAGAGCAGTGGCTTCCACATGGGCTTTTAAAAATGAGGCTTCTGTTGAGCAGATTTGTAAGGCGGCGACTTGGTCTTCGCTTCATACTTTTTCCAAATTTTCCAAATTCGATACTTTTGCTTCTTCGGAGGCTATTTTTGGGAGAAAGGTTTTACAAGCAGTGGTGCCTTCCGTTTAGGGTACCTGTCTTGTCCCTCCCTTCATCCGTGTCCTAAAGCTTTGGTATTGGTATCCCACAAGTATGGATGAATCCGTGGGCTCGATACATCTTACAAGAGAAAACAGAATTTATGCTTACCTGATAAATTTCTTTCTCTTGTGATGCATCGAGTCCACGGCCCGCTCTGTCTATTTAAGACAGGTAGTATATTTTTATTTAAAAAACTTCAGTCACCAATGCACCCTATAGTTTCTCCTTTTTCTTCCTAGCCTTAGGTCGAATGACTGGGGGGCGGAGCTAAGGGAGGAGCTATATAGACAGCTCTGCTGTGGGTGCTCTCTTTGCCACTTCCTGTAGGGAAGGAGAATATCCCACAAGTATGGATGAATCCGTGGACTCGATACATCACAAGAGAAAGAAATTTATCAGCTAAGCATAAATTCTGTTTTTTTTACTACCGCTGCTATTATGAGTCTTGTAGGTGCAGCTGTCCTGCACACTTTTTTTGCTGTACCGCAAATTAACTTACGCAATTTGCGTAAAGTCTTTTTTCAATGGGACTTCCATAGCGCCGGTATTACAAGCTTTTTTTTTTAGGCCAAAAAGTGAGCAGTACAGCCTATCCCGCAAGATTCGTAACGCATTCTAAAGTCAGTAGTTATGAGTTTTACACTACAAAGCTGTTGCATAAAACTCATAACTAAAGTGCTAAAAAGTACACTAACACCCATAAACTACCTATTAACCCCTAAACGGAGGCCCTCCCGCATCGCAAACACTAAAATAAAATTATTAACCCCTAATCTGCCGCTCCGGACATCGCCGCCACTATAGTAAACATATTAACCCCTAAACCGCCGCACTCCCGCCTCACAAACACTATTTAAATATTATTAACCCCTAATCTGCCACCCCTAACATCGCCGCCACCTACCTACATTTATTAACCCCTAATCTGCTGCCCCCAACGTTGCCGCCACTATACTAAAGTTATTAACCCCTAAACCTAAGTCTAACCCTAACACTAACACCCACTAACTTAAATATAATTAAAATAAATCTAAAGAAAACCTACTATTAATAACTAAATAATTAATATTTAAAACTAAATACTTACCAATAAAATAAACCCTAAGCTAGCTACAATATAACTAATAGTTACATTGTAGCTAGCTTAGGGTTTATTTTTATTTTAAAGGCAAGTTTGTATTTATTTTAACTACGTAGAATAGTTACTAAATAGTTATTAACTATTTTATAACTACCTTGGTAAAATAAATACAAATTTACCAGTAAAATAAAACCTAACCTGAGTTACACTAATACCTAACACTACACTACAATTAAATACATTACTTAAATTAAATACAAATACATAATTACAAAAAAAAACAACACTAAATTACACAAAATAAAAAACAAATTACAAGATATTTAAACTAATTACACCTAATCTAATAGCCCTATCAAAATAAAAAAAGCCCCCCAAAATAAAAAAACCCTAGCCTAAACTAAACTGCCAATAGCCGTTAAAAGCCTTTTGCTTGGCATTGCCCCAAAGAAATCAGCTCTTTTACCTGTAAAATAAAATACAAACAACCCCCCAACAGTAAAACCCACCACCCACACAACCAAAACCCCCAAATAAAGCCCTAACTAAAAAAAACTAAGCTCCCCATTGCCCTCGAAAGGGCATTTGTATGGGCATTGCCCTTAAAAGGGCATTTAGCTCTATTGCTGCCTAAACTCTAATCTAAAACTAAAACCCACCCAATAAACCCTTAAAAAAAACACTAACCCCTGAAGATCCACTTACAGTTTTGAAGAGCCGACATCCATCCTCAACGAAGCCGGGAGAAGTCCTTAGCGAAGTGACAAGAAGCCCTCAACAAAGCCGGGAGGAGTCTTCATCGAAGCCGGGAGAAGTGGTCCTCCAGACGGGCAGAAGTCTTCATCCAGGCGGCATCTTCTATCTTCATCCATCCGGCACGGAGCGGCTCCATCTTCAAGACATACGGCGCGGAGCATCCTCTTCCATCGAAGTCTTCTTCCAGAATGAAGGTTCCTTTAAATGACGTCATCCAAGATGATTGGCTAGAATTCTATCAGCCAATCAGCCAATCGGAATTAAGGTTGAAAAAATCCTATTGGCTAATGCAATCAGCCAATAGGATTGAACTTCAATCCTATTAGCTGATCAAATCAGCCAATAGGATTGAGCTTGCATTCAATTGGCTGATTGGAACACTTCTCCCGGCTTCAATGAAGACTTCTCCTGGCTTCGTTTGGTTGTGTGGGTGGTGGGTTTTACTGTTGGGGGTTGTTTGTATTTTATTTTACAGGTAAAAGTGCTGATTTCTTTGGGCAATGCTCCGCAAAAGGCCCTTTTAAGGGCTATTGGCAGTTTAGTTTAGGCTAGGGTTTTTTTTATTTTGGGGGGCTTTTTTATTTTGATAGGGCTATTAGATTATGTGTAATTAGTTTAAATATATTGTAATTAGTTTTTTTATTTTTTGTAATTTAGGTATTTGTATTTAATTTAGGTAATTTATTTAATTGTAGTGTAAGGTTAGGTGTTAGTGTTACTAAGGTTAGGTTTTATTTTACAGGTAAATTTGTATTTATTTTAACTAGGTAGTTATTAAATAGTTAATAACTATTTAGTAACTATTCTACCTAGTTAAAATAAATTCAAACTTGCCTGTAAAATAAAAATAAACCCTAAGCTAGATACAATGTAACTATTAGTTATATAGCAGCTATCTTATTGTTTATTTTATAGGTAAGTATTTAGTTTTAAATAGGAATGATTTATGTAATGATAGAAGGTTTTATTTAGATTTATTTTAATTATATTTAAGTTAGGGGGTGTTAGGGTTAGGGTTAGACTTAGGTTTAGGGGTTAATAAATTTAGAATAGTGGTGGCGACGTTGGGGACAGCAGATTAGGGATTAATAAGTGTAGGTAGGTGGCGGCGACATTGGGGGTGGGAGATTAGGGGTTAATAAGTATAATGTTGGTGTTGGCGATGTTGGGGTCAGCAGATTAGGGGTTAATAAGTATAATGTAGGTGGCAGCGATGTCCGGAGCGGCAGATTAGGGGTTAATATGTATAATGTAGGTGTCGGCAATGTTGGGGGCGGCAGATTAGGGGTTAATAAGTGTAAGGGGTGTTTAGACTCTGGGTTCATGATAGGGTGTTAGGTGTAAACATAACTTTAGTTTCCCCATATAAATCAATGGGGCTGCGTTACGGAGCTTTACGCTGCTTTTTTGCAGGTATTAGACCTTTTTTCAGCCGGCTCTCCCTATTGATGTCTATGGGGAAATCGTGCACGAGCACGTACAACCAGCTCACCGCTGACTTAAGCAGCGCTGGTATTGGAGTGCGGTATGGAGCACAATTTTGCTCTACGCTCACTTCTTGCCTTTTAACGCCGGGTTTCTGAAAACCTGTAATACCAGCGCTGTAGGTAAGTGAGCGATGACAATAACGTGCAAGTTAGTACTACACCCTTCATAATGCAAAACTCGTAATCTAGCCGTAAGATTACAAAAAATATTAAACAAAATTATCCAAAATAATAACAATTAAATCTAATATCCCTATAAAAACAAAAGAGCCACCCAAGATAAAAATACCCACTAACCTAACAATAAGCTACCAATAGTCCTTAAAAGGGTCTTTTGTAGGGCATTGCCCTGAAGCAATCAGCTCTTTTACCTTAAAAAATTACAAAATCCCCCCTAAAAGTAAAACCCCCCACCCAACCAACCCCCCAAAATAAAAAACCTAAGTCTGAAAAAATCGTTAGCTATCCATTGCCCCTAAAGAGGCATTTGTATGGGCATTGCCCTTCAGCTCTTTTGTGCCCAAAGCCCTAATCTAAAAAAAACCAAACTAACAGTAAACCCAGGAAATCTACTAACAGTTCCTGAAGTCCAAACATCCATCTTCATCCAGGCGACGAGAAGTCTTCATCCAGACGGCGACATCTTCATCCATCGCGGGGGCATCCCCTATCTTTATTCCGGTGGCGCGGAGCTGTGGAGGCGCTGAGCATTGTTGCCAGTGCAGAAATTCAGCGCGGAGGATCCTCTTTATACGATCACCGACGTACACTGAATCTTGAATGCAAGGTACCCGTTTAAAAATGGGGTACCTTGCATTCCTATTGGCTGACATTTTAAAATCAGCCAATAGGATGAGAGCTACTGAAATCCTATTGGCTGATTTGAACATTTTTTATCAATGAGGTTCATTTGCGATGAATATTTATCCTCCTTGTGAAACACTTTTATTAAAGGGATATGAAACCCATATTTTTATCTTTTATGATTCCGATAGAGCAGGAATTTTAAACAACTTTCTAATTTACTCCTATTATCAATTTTTCTTCGTTCTCTTAATATCTTTATTTGGAAAGCAGGAATTTAAGCTTAGGAGCCAGACCATTTTTTGTTAAGTACCTGGCTAGCACTTGCTGATTGGAGGCATATTTAATACTAGGTCATGTCAATTCATATTCTTGACTTTTCTGCAGATTGGCATTTTAGATATAGTTTATTTATAGCTACACCTTAGATGCACATTACTTGTGAAATGTATGGAATTCTGTACTTGATGCTTATTCTTTTTAGTGTTGTAACTTAAAGGGACAGTAAAGTCATGATTAGACATTTGTGATTTAGATAGATCATATAATTTTAAACAACTTTCTAATTTACTTTTATTATTTAATTTGCTTCCGTCTTTTGTTATCCTTTGCTGAAAGGTTTATCTAAGAAAAAGCTCAGGAGCAACAGAGAACCTAGGTTCTAGCTGCTGATTGGTGACTGCATATATATACCGATTTTCATTGGCTCACCCATGTGTTCAGTTAGCAACCAGAAGTGCACTGCTGCTCCTTCAACAAATGATACCAAAAGAATGAAGCAAATTTGATACTAGAAGTAAACTGGAAAGTTGTTTAAAATCGTATGCTCTACCTAAATCATGAAAGAAAAAAATTGGGTTTCATGTCCCTTTAAGTTGTTGAAAACTCTCAATACAAATTAATAAATACAAAAAAAGACAGTAAAGTCAAAATTAAACATTGTTGATTCAGATAGAGCATGCAGTTTTAAACAACTTTCCAATTAATTCTATTATCTAATTAGATTTGTTCTCTTGGTATTTTTTGTTGAAAAGCTTACCTAGGTATGCTCAGGAGCCATAATGCATTACTGGAAGCTAGCTGCTGATTGGTGGCTGCACATATATTCCTCTTTTTATTGGCTCACTGATGTGTGCAGCTGATTCCCAGTAATGTATTGCTGCTCCTTCAACACAGGATACAAGAGAAAGAAGCACAGTTGATAATAGAGGTATAATATAAGTATATTAGGAAGCTGTTTAAGATTGTTTGCTGTCAGGGATGAAACTATAGGGGGTGCAGAGGTCGCAATTGCGACTGGGTCCCCAAGGGTGGGTGACCAGCTTAATTTTTTTTTTTTTTTTTTTAAATAAAAAACGTTGACCTTCCACTGCCTGCACTGATATCATGTGAGTGTGACATGATGCCTCACTAGTGTCTCTGACTACAGGGATTAGTGTTGCTGTTTTACTCATTGGTGTTTCTGTGTGTGTGTGTGTGTTTGTGTGTGTGTGTATTTATGCATGCATGTGTGTGTGTGTGTGTATGTATGTGACTGTGTGTGTATTTATGCATGTACTGTATGTGTGTATGTTTGTGACTGTGTGTGTATTTATGCATGCATGTGTGTGTATGTATGTGTGGGTGTGCTAGATGGAGGCGCAGGTTCACTCTATAAATCAGTATAATCACTGTATATTTCTTATTCCTCCTCGGTTTTCATCTGTAGAGGTGCTGAAGTGTATTCCTCTTTCAGAGTTGAGATATCGAATAGGGACACCTTATAAGGCGTGTATATACTAACAGTATATATTTCGGATAACCGGCTCTCTCTTGGTGCAAAAAAGGATTTCACAGGTTTTCTGATAAAAAAAAACTGTATTTTATTTTTCCCAACGCGTTTCAACGGACCCAGCCATCTTTTTCAAGAGCATTTAAAAGTGCTTTACAAACCAAGCATACCGTTCCGCTACACAGGTGGTCTTTAAATACATGATTAGTGACGCTACCTGTTACCCCATTGGAGGAGAACAGGTTTACACACGTTTGAAAAAAGTTAACATTCATTATAAAATAAATCCACAAAATTGGTCTAGAAAATCTATAATACCTAAATTACATAATATAATACAGAGTATATTAAAACATTTGTCTACAATCATATTATATATTACTCAGGAATCGTTGCTTTAGCCGGTTGCAGTTTCCTTTCGAGCCCTTTTTTCCTGATAGTCTCCTATCAGGTCCGGTCAGGTGTATAGGAATCACATGGTATGGATTGTCCAATAGAATCATTTTCTACTATTTTCGTCTGCAAGTGCCGTTTGTAGATTGGGATGAGAAAGACAATGATGTTAGTTACAGATATAAACTATTAAAAATGTCGCCATCAGGTTTTTTCTTCTAAACATAAAATTATCTAATATATTGACAGTTTGTAAACTAATTTTTTGGGGTAAAAAAGATGTTCATATTAGATGCAAATATTGATTGCGAGTATGGTGCATTATATTCAAGTTTTTAAACTTTCAGGTTAAATTCAAATGGAATGCATAGTTAATTTATGTTACATTTTATCTCTACTTGGATAGAAAAGACGTTCGTATTAAGTGCAAAATATTGATTGTGAATAAGGTGCATAATATTCAATTTTTAAACTTTTAAGTTGAATGCAAATGGAATGCATAGCTAACTTATGTTACATTTTATCTCTACTTATTTCAGTTGGTTATTAATACAACTCGTTATTATTACACAAAAGCAGCAATTCTTGTATCTTTATTCAAACCCCATTGAGCATATATTTTTAGCGTATGTATCCATTTTAGCTCTCTTTGGTCTAATTGTTTAGCTAGGTTTCCCCCTCTCCAGTGAAATTCAACTTTTTCTATTCCTATCCACAGTTACAGTTGTTGCAATGTAGTGGAACTCCATGGTCCTCATGATTTTTATTTTTTTTTATTTTGCTTTGATGTTCCATGATTCTTGCTTTTAGAAACCTTGACGTTTGTCCTAAATACTGGCACTTGCAGCCACATTGCAACAAATATATGACATTTTTACTCTTACACGGGATAAATTCTTTTATGTCATATTTTTTCCCTGTAACTGTAGAATTAAATGTTTTGTGTGTTCTTCTAGTGTAATTACAACCTTTCCCAAGTCATATTACTGAGTTTAAGTGTTTTTTGGGGGGCTATGCCCTTTATCATTGAGGGGGCTAGTTTTTGTTTGAAATTCTGTCCCTTTCTATAGCTAACTATTGGTTTAGTGGGGACCATTGGCCCCAGATGTTCATCCTCCTTTATAATGTGCCAGTGTTTTTCTATAATCAATCACATTATAAAGGAGGATGAACATCTGGGGCCAATGGTTCTTTTTTGTGGATAGGAATAGAAAAAGTTGAATTACACTGGAGAGGGGGAAACCTACCTAAACAAATAGATCAAAGAGAGTTAAAATGGATACATACGCTAAAAACATATGCTCAATGGGGTTTGAATAAAGATACAAGAATTGCTGCTTTTGTGTAATAATAACCAGTTGTATTAATAACCAACTGAAATAAGTAGAGATAAAATGTAACATAAATTAACTATGCATTCCATTTGAATTTGACCTGGAAGTTTAAAAACTTGAATATTATGCACCATACTCGCAATCTATATTTGCATCTAATATGAACGTCTTTTTTATCCCTAAAAATTTGATTTGTTTACAAACTGTCAATATATTAGATAATTTTATGTTTGTAAGAAAAAACCTGATGGCGACATTTTTAATAGTTTATATCTGTAACTAACATCATTGTCTTTCTCATCCCAATCTACAAACGGCACTTGCAGACGAAAATAGTAGAAAATGATTCTATTGGACAATCCATACCATGTGATTTCTATACCCCTGACCGGACCTGATAGGAGACTATCAACAAAACACGGCTCGAAAGGGAACTGCAACCGGCTAAAGCAACAATTCATGAGTAATATATAATATGATTATAGACAAATGTTTTAATATACTCTGTATTATATTGTGTAATTTAGGTATTATAGGTTTTCTAGACCAATTTTGTGGATTTATTTTATAATGAATGTTAACTTTTTTCAAACGTGTGTAAACCTGTTCTCCTCCAATGGGGTAACAGGTAGCTTCACTAATCATGTATTTAAAGACCACCTGTGTAGCGGAACGGTATGCTTGGTTTGTAAAGCACTTTTAAATGCTCTTGGAAAAGAAGGCTGGGTCCGATGAAATGCGTTGGGCAAAATAAAATACATTTTTTTATCAGAAAACCTGTGAAATCCTTTTTTGCACCAAGAGAGAGCCGGTTATCCGAAATATATACTGTGAGTATATACACGCCTTATAAGGTGTCCCTATTCGATATCTCAGCACAATCCTTCTACTCTGAAAGAGGAATACACTTCAGCACCTCTACAGATGAAAACCGAGGAGGAATAAGAAATATACAGTGATTATACCGATTTATAGAGTGAACCTGCGCCACCATCTAGCACATCCAATCTATCTACACAGATTCCAGGAGAGACTGTGGGACAGCTGCGGTTCTGATATCTTGAGGGAAGTATCAACCCATATTGTACACTGCTTTGTATGTGTATGTATGTGTGTATGTATAGTATGTGACTGTGTGTGTATTTATGCATGTACTGTATGTGTATGTATGTGTGTGTATGTATAGTATGTAACTGTGTGTGTATTTATGCATGTACTGTATGTGTGTATGTATAGTATGTGACTGTGTGTGTATTTATGCATGTACTGTATGTGTGTATGTATAGTATGTGACTGTGTGTGTATTTATGCATGTACTGTATGTGTGTATGTATGTGTGTATGTATAGTATGTGACTGTGTGTGTATTTATGCATGTACTGTATGTGTATGTGTGTATGTATAGTATGTGACTGTGTGTGTATTTATGCATGTACTGTATGTGTATGTATGTGTGTATGTATAGTATGTAACTGTGTGTGTATTTATGCATGTACTGTATGTGTATGTGTGTATGTATAGTATGTAACTGTGTGTGTATTTATGCATGTACTGTATGTGTATGTGTGTATGTATAGTATGTGACTGTGTGTGTATTTATGCATGTACTGTATGTGTATGTGTGTATGTATAGTATGTGACTGTGTGTGTATTTATGCATGTACTGTATGTGTATGTGTGTATGTATAGTATGTGACTGTGTGTGTATTTATGCATGTACTGTATGTGTATGTATGTGTGCATGTATAGTATGTAACTGTGTGTGTATTTATGCATGTACTGTATGTGTGTATGTATAGTATGTGACTGTGTGTGTATTTATGCATGTACTGTATGTGTATGTATGTGTGTATGTATAGTATGTGACTGTGTGTGTATTTATGCATGTACTGTATGTGTATGTATGTGTGTATGTATAGTATGTGACTGTGTGTGTATTTATGCATGTACTGTATGTGTATGTGTGTATGTATAGTATGTGACTGTGTGTGTATTTATGCATGTACTGTATGTGTATGTATGTGTGTATGTATAGTATGTAACTGTGTGTGTATTTATGCATGTACTGTATGTGTATGTGTGTATGTATAGTATGTGACTGTGTGTGTATTTATGCATGTACTGTATGTGTGTATGTATAGTATGTAACTGTGTGTGTATTTATGCATGTACTGTATGTGTGTATGTATAGTATGTAACTGTGTGAGTATTTATGCATGTACTGTATGTGTATGTATGTGTGTATGTATAGTATGTGACTGTGTGTGTATTTATGCATGTACTGTATGTGTATGTATGTGTGTATGTATAGTATGTGACTGTGTGTGTATTTATGCATGTACTGTATGTGTATGTGTGTATGTATAGTATGTGAATGTGTGTGTATTTATGCATGTACTG
The DNA here is from genome assembly GCF_027579735.1 of Bombina bombina. NCBI lineage: Eukaryota > Metazoa > Chordata > Amphibia > Anura > Bombinatoridae > Bombina > Bombina bombina. The sequence goes on from NC_069503.1 coordinate 135,875,506, forward strand.
TATGTGTATGTATGTGTGTATGTATAGTATGTGACTGTGTGTGTATTTATGCATGTACTGTATGTGTATGTATGTGTGTATGTATAGTATGTAACTGTGTGTGTATTTATGCATGTACTGTATGTGTATGTGTGTATGTATGTATAGTATGTGACTGTGTGTGTATTTATGCATGTACTGTATGTGTGTATGTATAGTATGTAACTGTGTGTGTATTTATGCATGTACTGTATGTGTATGTGTGTGTATGTATAGTATGTGCCTGTGTGTGTATTTATGCATGTACTGTATGTGTATGTATGTGTGTATGTATAGTATGTGACTGTGTGTGTATTTATGCATGTACTGTATGTGTGTATGTATAGTATGTGACTGTGTGTGTATTTATGCATGTACTGTATGTGTATGTGTATGTGTGTATGTATAGTATGTAACTGTGTGTGTATTTATGCATGTACTGTATGTGTATGTATGTGTGTATGTATAGTATGTAACTGTGTGTGTATTTATGCATGTACTGTATGTGTATGTGTGTGTGTATGTATAGTATGTGCCTGTGTGTGTATTTATGCATGTACTGTATGTGTATGTATGTGTGTATGTATAGTATGTGACTGTGTGTGTATTTATGCATGTACTGTATGTGTGTATGTATAGTATGTGACTGTGTGTGTATTTATGCATGTACTGTATGTGTATGTGTATGTGTGTATGTATAGTATGTAACTGTGTGTGTATTTATGCATGTACTGTATGTGTATGTATGTGTGTATGTATAGTATGTAACTGTGTGTGTATTTATGCATGTACTGTATGTGTGTATGTATAGTATGTGACTGTGTGTGTATTTATGCATGTACTGTATGTGTATGTATGTGTGTATGTATAGTATGTGACTGTGTGTGTATTTATGCATGTACTGTATGTGTATGTATGTGTGTATGTATAGTATGTGACTGTGTGTGTATTTATGCATGTACTGTATGTGTATGTATGTGTGTATGTATTGTATGTGACTGTGTGTGTATTTATGCATGTACTGTATGTGTATGTATGTGTGTATGTATAGTATGTAACTGTGTGTGTATTTATGCATGTACTGTATGTGTGTATGTATAGTATGTGACTGTGTGTGTATTTATGCATGTACTGTATGTGTATGTATGTGTGTATGTATAGTATGTGACTGTGTGTGTATTTATGCATGTACTGTATGTGTATGTATGTGTGTATGTATAGTATGTAACTGTGTGTGTATTTATGCATGTACTGTATGTGTATGTATGTGTGTATGTATAGTATGTAACTGTGTGTGTATTTATGCATGTACTGTATGTGTATGTGTGTATGTATGTATAGTATGTGACTGTGTGTGTATTTATGCATGTACTGTATGTGTATGTATGTGTGTATGTATAGTATGTAACTGTGTGTGTATTTATGCATGTACTGTATGTGTATGTATGTGTGTATGTATAGTATGTGACTGTGTGTGTATTTATGCATGTACTGTATGTGTATGTATGTGTGTATGTATAGTATGTGACTGTGTGTGTATTTATGCATGTACTGTATGTGTATGTATGTGTGTATGTATAGTATGTGACTGTGTGTGTATTTATGCATGTACTGTATGTGTATGTATGTGTGTATGTATAGTATGTAACTGTGTGTGTATTTATGCATGTACTGTATGTGTATGTATGTGTGTATGTATAGTATGTGACTGTGTGTGTATTTATGCATGTACTGTATGTGTATGTGTGTATGTATAGTATGTGACTGTGTGTGTATTTATGCATGTACTGTATGTGTATGTATGTGTGTATGTATAGTATGTGACTGTGTGTGTATTTATGCATGTACTGTATGTGTATGTATGTGTGTATGTATAGTATGTAACTGTGTGTGTATTTATGCATGTACTGTATGTGTATGTATGTGTGTATGTATAGTATGTGACTGTGTGTGTATTTATGCATGTACTGTATGTGTATGTGTGTATGTATAGTATGTGACTGTGTGTGTATTTATGCATGTACTGTATGTGTATGTATGTGTGTATGTATAGTATGTGACTGTGTGTGTATTTATGCATGTACTGTATGTGTATGTATGTGTGTATGTATAGTATGTGACTGTGTGTGTATTTATGCATGTACTGTATGTGTATGTATGTGTGTATGTATAGTATGTGACTGTGTGTGTATTTATGCATGTACTGTATGTGTGTATGTATAGTATGTGACTGTGTGTGTATTTATGCATGTACTGTATGTGTGTATGTATAGTATGTGACTGTGTGTGTATTTATGCATGTACTGTATGTGTATGTATGTGTGTATGTATAGTATGTGACTGTGTGTGTATTTATGCATGTACTGTATGTGTGTATGTATAGTATGTGACTGTGTGTGTATTTATGCATGTACTGTATGTGTATGTATGTGTGTATGTATAGTATGTGACTGTGTGTGTATTTATGCATGTACTGTATGTGTGTATGTATGTGTGTATGTATAGTATGTAACTGTGTGTGTATTTATGCATGTACTGTATGTGTGTATGTATAGTATGTAACTGTGTGTGTATTTATGCATGTACTGTATGTGTGTATGTGTATGTATAGTATGTAACTGTGTGTGTATTTATGCATGTACTGTATGTGTATGTATGTGTGTATGTATAGTATGTAACTGTGTGTGTATTTATGCATGTACTGTATGTGTGTATGTATGTTTGTGTGTATGTATAGTATGTGACTGTGTGTGTATTTATGCATGTACTGTATGTGTATGTATGTGTGTATGTATAGTATGTGACTGTGTGTGTATTTATGCATGTACTGTATGTGTATGTATGTGTGTATGTATAGTATGTGACTGTGTGTGTATTTATGCATGTACTGTATGTGTATGTATGTGTGTATGTATAGTATGTGACTGTGTGTGTATTTATGCATGTACTGTATGTGTATGTGTGTATGTATAGTATGTAACTGTGTGTGTATTTATGCATGTACTGTATGTGTGTATGTTTGTGTGTATGTATAGTATGTGACTGTGTGTGTATTTATGCATGTACTGTATGTGTATGTATGTGTGTATGTATAGTATGTAACTGTGTGTGTATTTATGCATGTACTGTATGTGTATGTATAGTATGTGACTGTGTGTGTATTTATGCATGTACTGTATGTGTATGTATGTGTGTATGTATAGTATGTAACTGTGTGTGTATTTATGCATGTACTGTATGTGTATGTATGTGTGTATGTATAGTATGTGACTGTGTGTGTATTTATGCATGTACTGTATGTGTATGTATGTGTGTATGTATAGTATGTGACTGTGTGTGTATTTATGCATGTACTGTATGTGTATATATGTGTGTATGTATAGTATGTGACTGTGTGTGTATTTATGCATGTACTGTATGTGTATGTATGTGTGTATGTATAGTATGTGACTGTGTGTGTATTTATGCATGTACTGTATGTGTATGTGTGTATGTATAGTATGTAACTGTGTGTGTATTTATGCATGTACTGTATGTGTATGTATGTGTGTATGTATAGTATGTGACTGTGTGTGTATTTATGCATGTACTGTATGTGTATGTGTGTATGTATAGTATGTAACTGTGTGTGTATTTATGCATGTACTGTATGTGTGTATGTTTGTGTGTATGTATAGTATGTGACTGTGTGTGTATTTATGCATGTACTGTATGTGTATGTATGTGTGTATGTATAGTATGTGACTGTGTGTGTATTTATGCATGTACTGTATGTGTATGTGTGTATGTATAGTATGTGACTGTGTGTGTATTTATGCATGTACTGTATGTGTATGTGTGTATGTATAGTATGTGACTGTGTGTGTATTTATGCATGTACTGTATGTGTATGTATGTGTGTATGTATAGTATGTAACTGTGTGAGTATTTATGCATGTACTGTATGTGTATGTATGTGTGTATGTATAGTATGTAACTGTGTGTGTATTTATGCATGTACTGTATGTGTGTATGTATAGTATGTGACTGTGTGTGTATTTATGCATGTACTGTATGTGTATGTATGTATAGTATGTGCCTGTGTGTGTATTTATGCATGTACTGTATGTGTATGTATGTGTGTATGTATAGTATGTAACTGTGTGTGTATTTATGCATGAACTGTATGTGTATGTATGTGTGTATGTATAGTATGTGACTGTGTGTGTATTTATGCATGTACTGTATGTGTATGTATGTGTGTATGTATAGTATGTGCCTGTGTGTGTATTTATGCATGTACTGTATGTGTGTATGTATAGTATGTAACTGTGTGTGCATTTATGCATGTACTGTATGTGTATGTATGTGTGTATGTATAGTATGTAACTGTGTGTGTATTTATGCATGTACTGTATGTGTATGTATGTGTTTATGTATAGTATGTAATTGTGTGTGTATTTATGCATGTACTGTATGTGTATGTATGTGTGTATGTATAGTATGTAACTGTGTGAGTATTTATGCATGTACTGTATGTGTATGTATGTGTGTATGTATAGTATGTAACTGTGTGTGTATTTATGCATGTACTGTATGTGTGTATGTATAGTATGTGCCTGTGTGTGTATTTATGCATGTACTGTATGTGTGTATGTATAGTATGTAACTGTGTGTGCATTTATGCATGTACTGTATGTGTGTATGTATAGTATGTAACTGTGTGTGTATTTATGCATGTGCTGTATGTGTATGTATGTGTGTATGTATAGTATGTAACTGTGTGTGTATTTATGCATGTACTGTATGTGTATGTATGTGTGTATGTATAGTATGTAACTGTGTGAGTATTTATGCATGTACTGTATGTGTATGTATGTGTGTATGTATAGTATGTAACTGTGTGTGTATTTATGCATGTACTGTATGTGTATGTATGTGTGTATGTATAGTATGTGACTGTGTGTGTATTTATGCATGTACTGTATGTGTATGTATGTGTGTATGTATAGTATGTGACTGTGTGTGTATTTATGCATGTACTGTATGTGTATGTATGTGTGTATGTATAGTATGTGACTGTGTGTGTATTTATGCATGTACTGTATGTGTATGTATGTGTGTATGTATAGTATGTGACTGTGTGTGTATTTATGCATGTACTGTATGTGTATGTATGTGTATGTATAGTATGTAACTGTGTGTGTATTTATGCATGTACTGTATGTGTGTATGTTTGTGTGTATGTATAGTATGTGACTGTGTGTGTATTTATGCATGTACTGTATGTGTGTATGTGTGTATGTATAGTATGTGCCTGTGTGTGTATTTATGCATGTACTGTATGTGTGTATGTATAGTATGTAACTGTGTGTGTATTTATGCATGTACTGTATGTGTGTATGTATAGTATGTAACTGTGTGTGTATTTATGCATGTACTGTATGTGTGTATGTATAGTATGTAACTGTGTGTGTATTTATGCATGTACTGTATGTGTATGTATGTGTGTATGTATAGTATGTAACTGTGTGAGTATTTATGCATGTACTGTATGTGTATGTATGTGTGTATGTATAGTATGTAACTGTGTGTGTATTTATGCATGTACTGTATGTGTGTATGTATAGTATGTGACTGTGTGTGTATTTATGCATGTACTGTATGTGTGTATGTATGTGTGTATGTATAGTATGTGACTGTGTGTGTATTTATGCATGTACTGTATGTGTGTATGTATAGTATGTGACTGTGTGTGTATTTATGCATGTACTGTATGTGTATGTGTGTATGTATAGTATGTGACTGTGTGTGTATTTATGCATGTACTGTATGTGTATGTGTGTATGTATAGTATGTGACTGTGTGTGTATTTATGCATGTACTGTATGTGTATGTATGTGTGTATGTATAGTATGTGACTGTGTGTGTATTTATGCATGTACTGTATGTGTGTATGTATAGTATGTGACTGTGTGTGTATTTATGCATGTACTGTATGTGTATGTGTGTATGTATAGTATGTGACTGTGTGTGTATTTATGCATGTACTATATGTGTATGTGTGTATGTATAGTATGTGAATGTGTGTGTATTTATGCATGTACTGTATGTGTATGTATGTGTGTATGTATAGTATGTGACTGTGTGTGTATTTATGCATGTACTGTATGTGTATGTATGTGTGTATGTATAGTATGTGACTGTGTGTGTATTTATGCATGTAATGTATGTGTGTATGTATAGTATGTGACTGTGTGTGTATTTATGCATGTACTGTATGTGTGTATGTATGTGTGTATGTATAGTATGTGACTGTGTGTGTATTTATGCATGTACTGTATGTGTGTATGTATAGTATGTGACTGTGTGTGTATTTATGCATGTACTGTATGTGTATGTATGTGTGTATGTATAGTATGTGACTGTGTGTGTAATTATGCATGTACTGTATGTGTATGTATGTGTGTATGTATAGTATGTGACTGTGTGTGTATTTATGCATGTACTGTATGTGTATGTATGTGTGTATGTATAGTATGTGACTGTGTGTGTATTTATGCATGTACTGTATGTGTATGTGTGTATGTATAGTATGTGATTGTGTGTGTATTTATGCATGTACTGTATGTGTATGTGTGTATGTATAGTATGTGACTGTGTGTGTATTTATGCATGTACTGTATGTGTATGTATGTGTGTATGTATAGTATGTGACTGTGTGTGTATTTATGCATGTACTGTAAGTGTATGTATGTGTGTATGTATAGTATGTGACTGTGTGTGTATTTATGCATGTACTGTATGTGTATGTATGTGTGTATGTATAGTATGTGACTGTGTGTGTATTTATGCATGTACTGTATGTGTATGTATGTGTGTATGTATAGTATGTGACTGTGTGTGTATTTATGCATGTACTGTATGTGTATGTGTATGTGTGTATGTATAGTATGTGACTGTGTGTGTATTTATGCATGTACTGTATGTGTATGTGTGTATGTATAGTATGTGACTGTGTGTGTATTTATGCATGTACTGTATGTGTATGTATGTGTGTATGTATAGTATGTGACTGTGTGTGTATTTATGCATGTACTGTATGTGTGTATGTTTGTGGAACCTTATTGTAGCATGTAGCTGGATCTGACAAACTGAAGCATACTTAAGGGCACATATTAATACATAAATAAATATATATATGTAAACATATACATATACTGTATACTTACTGGGAAAACACAATTCCCATAGACCGCAATGTAAAGGCACTTTTCATTTGCGTTTTTTGCTAACACCCCACAGCAGCCAAAATTAGCCCCAAAATACTGCCGTTATTTTATTAAAAATTTTAATAAAATATACTACACTGTATTCATGGGGGGCATTTGTGGCACATTTATAAAATTAACCAGAGTGCTAATTGCTACCGCAAGCTCACACTAGCAATATAACCAGCCACTTGTAATGGCTGATTAATTATTGCACTCCCGGTGCACGATAATTTAGCGCTCCACTTGTAACCTAGCCCTAAATATATTAAAGCAATTTTGGAGTTTATTGACTGTAAATAAAGTAATTCAGCATGTAGCCTCATGCCAGTATTTATTCAAATATCTTCTTTATCTTTTTTAAGTAAACATTAAACTAAAAAATGTATTCCCCATTAAGGGCCAGATTACGCGTGGCGCATTAACAGCTACGTGCAAGCGAAAAGGGGTTTATCGCATGTGTTTGCGCTCATCGGGTATTTTTTTTGTTTGTTTTTTTAATATTTTTATTGAGGACAAGTTAAGTATGGTTACAGTATTCAAATATTTCAAACAGTTACATCATATCTGGTATTATGACACATGTGTTAGAGTAAAGTCCTCATTTTTGTCCACTTGTTTTTTCATGGTCACCGTCTTGGACCTGTGATATCTCAATAGGTCAAGTCTAGGGGTTGGTTAAATCTGTGACAAAACATCATTGGATCACAAAAGAACAAAAATAAAACAAATTGCTTCTCTAGATAATTAATAAAAAGGAATGGCATACATTAAACAAGTGGAGATGCTAGCCACCAGAACTGTAAACAACATTTTAAACATTAACATCCTGAAGACAGTTATTTTAAGTAAAGATTATATATGGCTAAACCTCGCAATGAATCTGACCAAATACAATAGCAGAGATATAAAAAATGAGCTTCAACTTCATTATTGTTGCTTAGTTAGTAATTTATGTTGTTTCTGTTGAGTGGATCTCTAATTAACCATGTGTGTCAGGCCAAGGAGTATTACTGGGTCAATAGAGCTTTTTAGATTTAATCAGCTACATTCCTTTTTTATCTGTCGATCTGTGTATGCCGTTTGTTGATAAAGTGTCAAGTGAGAGATTGCAATCTGTTTGCTCTGTTAGTGTTGTAACTCCTCCACGTGGTCCTGGCCACATCAGTACATGCATAATAATATATATAATTATGCATGTGCTGATGTGCTCTGTGTAAAGTATCTGTGACCCATAATAATAAACTGACATATCTAATATAAGCATACAAATAAACAAAATGTTGATCTATGTTAAATCTATGGAACATTCTAACTACAGTACTTTGCAAACCTTCTATCTTCCTCTCTAATTTAACAACAGTAGTAATGTTTTGATGGCTATAGAAAGGGATTCCAGGGAATAGAGGGTACTTCTCCGTATAGAATACGGACACATTTATATGTGAATTATAAGTTTATAGTTAAACAATGTCTTTATAAACATAGCGGCTAGGTCATTGATAGGCTGACCATATTGCCGCTTTTAAAAGGGACACATATGAAAAATACATATGTCAGGGCTGTTTAAAGAGATGTTTTGTATAAGAACCCTGAGATATGTATTTTTCATATGTGTCCCTTTTTAAAGCAGCAATATGGTCACCCTAGTCATTGAGGTTTATTAGCGAGTATCTAGAGGGCCATATTATATTATGAGCAAACTATCCTCTTTTTAGGTTTACTAACATGGACATATCCTTAGTTTTTATAGGGAAGGTGACCGAAAAGTGGTGACTATGTCCCTTCAACTGGTTATAATGTCGTAAGTCTGAATCGGCATCTAATACCGCTGTGAGGCATGGATCCCTTACAGGATTTTGTGGTGTAGCTGGGATTTCTTCATACTTTGTGCAGTCCGGGGCGCCTTCCGGACCGCTAGTGGGAAGTAAGGGTTGTGCTGTCTCTGTGGTTATGGCCTCACGGAGGTCCTCCCCAAGCCCCCAGGGCGGCTGATCCAGATCTAAGGACTGACCCATCTGCGTGGGCAGTCTTGCTGTTCCAGTTTGACTCTTCTTCATTTGTGTATTAGATAGGTTCCCCCACTTGCTAGTGTAGGTAAGCATGGTAGCGGGATCCATTTTTGTCGGCTGGTGAAAAGTTGGTATCCTTGTAAGTTCCATTACAGATTGCAGGGTAGTGTATTCCAAATTTGAAGGATCCGGTATTAGGAGGTGGAGTGCTGCTTCAGTGTCGCTTTCACGCCCGCTTTTATTTGTCTGGTAAATGGCAGTTGGACTGCGGGGCTTTTGTTGCCAACGTGTTATGTGGCTGTGAGAAGTTACCTGTTGCTGATGTCTCAGGCTGGTTGATCTCAACTATCTGTAAGACTAGTTCAGACTGGTAATTTGTAAGCCTTTGAATTGTTTTTTTCTTCGGATTTGACATTTTCAAATCTTTTTATAAGGAGTTGTAAATCGCGTTCTGAGATCGCCTTTTCTATAAGGTTTTGTAGCATCATTTCCAATTTGACGAATTGTGAGTCCATCTTGTTAGAAAAGTCAGTGACCCACGTGGCAATATTTGAATGCGGCATTATCCTCAGTGATATAAATCTGCTGTGCAGATAATCGATCCGGCTCTAGTAGGTAATAAATGCTGTGCGAGGTCTAGACTGTTATGTCATGATGTATTATCAGTTCTGGGGAAATAACCTGGGTTACCAGGGGTGATGCTGCCTGCAAGATTACCGCCACTGCAGGCCTTAATTGTCCTGTTCTGCCTCTGGGGTCATTAATACAGCAACGTATTGGAACCTAGGTACCAAATAAGTATGAATTTGATCATTTGGCTGGAAAATGCTGTAATATTAGAGTAATAAACGATGGGTTATTAACTCCTCTCCAGGAGCTCCAGAAAAGTGCGACCGCTCAGAGTCGCTGCTAGGACACGTCCCTGCGCTCATCAGGTGTTTAAAGTGTTTAACTGAGCAGCGGACTGTTGTTAACTAACAGTCATCGATCTCGCTGCTCATCGGCTTATTCACAGCTTTCTTGCTACTCTGTCACTAAGCACCCACACTAAACTATACTGTTTTACCCCCTATAGCGCCGCTCCCGGAGCCCCCCGTACCTAAATAAAGTTATTAACCCCTAAACCACCGCTCCCGGAGCCCACCGCAACTAAATAAAATGTTTAACCCCTAAACCGCCACTCACGGACCCCGCCGCCACCTACATTAAATTTATTAACCCCTAATCTGACCCCCCTACACCGCCGCCACCTTCATTAAATTTATTAACCCCTAATCTGACCCCCCTACACCGCCGCCACCTACATTAAATTTATTAACCCCTAATCTCCCACCCCCAACGTCGCCGCCACTATATTAAATTTATTAACCCCTAAACCTAAGTCTAACCCTAACACCCACTAATTTAAATATAATTTAAAATAATCTAAATAAATTATTCCTATTTAAAACTAAATACTTACCTATAAAATAAACCCTAAGATAGCTACAATATAACTAATAGTTACATTGTAGCTAGCTAAGGGTTTATTTTTATTTTACAGGCAACTTTGTATTTATTTTAACTAGGTACAATAGTTATTAAATAGTTATTAACTATTTAATAACTACCTAGCTAAAATAAATACAAATTGACCTGTAAAATAAAACCTAACCTAAGTTACAATTACACCTAACACTAAACTATAATTAAATAAATTAAATAAATTAACTACAATTAACTACAATTAATTAAAATAAAATAAAGTTAAATAAAGTACAAAAAACAAACAAACACTAAATTACAGAAAATAAAAAAATAATTACAATTTTTTTAAACTAATTACACCTAATCTAATCCCCCTAATAAAATAAAAAAGCCCCCCAAAATAATAAAAATCCCTACCCTATACTAAATTACAAATAGCCCTTAAAAGGGCTTTTTGCGGGGCATTGGCCCAAAGTAATCAGTTCTATTACCTGTAAAAAAATACAATACCCCCCAACATTAAAACCCACCACCCACACACCCAACCCTACTCTAAAACCCACCCAATCCCCCCTTAATAAAACCTAACACTACCCCCCTGAAGATCACCCTACCTTGAGACATCTTTACCCAACCGGGCCTAAGTCCTCAACAAATCCGGGCGAAGTCTTCATCCAACTGGGCAGAAGAGGTCCTCCAGATGGGCAGAAGTCTTCATCCAGGCGGCATCTTTATCCATCCGACGAGGAGCAGCTCCATCTTGAAGACATCCGACGTGGAGCATCCATCCAGACCGACGACTACCCGACGAATGACTGGTCCTTTAAATTACGTCATCCAAGATGGCGTCCCTTGAATTCCGATTGGCTGATAGAATTCTATTCCAATCAGCCAATAGAATGCGAGCTCAATCCTATTGGCTGATTGCATCAGCCAATAGGATTTTTCCTACTTTAATTCCGATTGGCTGATAGAATTCTATCAGCCAATCGGAATTCAAGGGACGCCATCTTGGTTGACGTCATTTAAAGGACCAGTCATTCGTCGGGTAGTCGTCGGTCTGGATGGATGCTCCGCGCCGGATGTCTTCAAGATGGAGCCGCTCCTCGTCAGATGGATGAAGATAGAAGATGCCGCCTGGATGAAGACTTCTGCCCGTCTGGAGGACCTCTTCTGCCCGGTTGGATGAAGACTTCGCCTGGCTTCGTTGAGAACTTAGGCCCGGTTGGGTGAAGACGTCTCAAGGTAGGGTGATCTTCAGGGGGGTAGTGTTAGGGTAGTGTAAGGGGGGATTGGGTGGGTTTTAGAGTAGGGTTGGGTGTGTGGGTGGTGGGTTTTATTGTTGGGGGGTATTGTATTTTTTTTTACAGGTAATAGAGCTGATTACTTTGGGGCAATGCCCCGCAAAAAGCCCTTTTAAGGGCTATTTGTAATTTAGTATAGGGTAGGGATTTTTATTATTTTGGGGGGCTTTTTTATTTTATTAGGGGATTAGATTAGGTGTAATTAGTTTAAAAAAATTGTAATTATTTTTTTATTTTCTGTAATTTAGTGGGGGGGGTTGTACTTTAGTTAATTTTATTTTATTTTAATTAATTGTAGTTAATTGTAGTTAATTTATTTAATTTATTTAATTATAGTGTAGTGTTAGGTGTAATTGTAACTTAGGTTAGGTTTTATTTTACAGGTATATTTGTATTTATTTTAGCTAGGTAGTTATTAAATAGTTAATAACTATTTAATAACTATTGTACCTAGTTAAAATAAATACAAAGTTGCCTGTAAAATAAAAATAAACCCTAAGCTAGCTACAATGTAACTATTAGTTATATTGTAGCTATCTTAGGGTTTATTTTATAGGTAAGTATTTAGTTTTAAATAGGAATAATTTATTTAGATTTTTTAAAATTATATTTCAGTTAGGGGATGTTAGGGTTAGGGTTAGACTTAGATTTAGGGGTTAAAAAATTTAATATAGTGGCGGCGGTGTAGGGGGGGCAGATTAGGGGTTAATAAATATAATGTAGGTGGTGGTGGGCTCCGGGAGCGGCAGTTTAGGGGTTAAACAATTTATTTAGTTGCGGCGGGGTCCAGGAGCAGCAGGATAGGTGTTAATAACTTTATGTAGGTGGTGGCGGCGGTATAGGGGGCGGCAGATTAGGGGTTAATAGGTATAATGTAGGTGGCGGTGGGCTCTGTGAGCGGCGGTTTAGGGGTTAATACATTTATTAGAGTTGCGGCGGGGTCCGGGAGAAGCGGTTTAGGGGTTAAACACTTTAATAAAGTTGTGGTGGGCTTCGGGAGCGGTGGTTTCGGGGTTAATAATTATAATGTAGGTGGCGGCGGTGTAGGGGAGGCAGATTAGGGGTGTTTAGACTCGGGGTACATGTTAGGGTGTTAGGTGTAGACGTTCCCATAGGAATCAATGGGATATCGGGCAGCAGCGAACATGAGCTTTCGCTGCTGTCAGACTCCCATTAATTCCTAAGGCATCCGCCGTCTCCAGGGCGGCGGATTGAAAACCAGGTATCCTGGGCTGGAATAGTGGCGAGCGTACCTGGTAGGTATTTGATAACTACCAAAAGTAGTCAGATTGTGCCGAACTTGCGATCTGTGTCGGACTGAGTCCGCCGGATCGTATGTTACGTCACTATATTCTACTTTTGCCGGTCTGTAGGGCTTGATAACTACGGCGAATCAGGCTCGCCACAAATACGCTGCGGAATTCCAGCGTATTTGCAGTTGACAGCTTGATAAATAGAAGCCATAGTCTATACCTATATACAATCATGTATATATATATATATATATATATATAGGTATAGGTATAGATATATATGTTACCAAAATACAATCAGATATATTTAGAAATATCTATTTACGAATAAATAGAGCATATTCTGTTATATGAAGAACATTGGAATGTGAAAAATTAATATTTTCATTTTGTGTTAGCGCACTTGAGAATATGAGATCGTCTTTGTGCATGAGTAGGGTGTTTTTTCCACTTTATTTGCTCCATTTACTACTATGTGGGAATACGTTATTGCGTGCAATAATCTACGTTTGTCTTTTTATGCTCATCGGGTTAGTTCACTTTTAACTAGCGCTACCTGATGCTGCTTACTTCTAGTGGAGTTAGAGTGCAAGCAGGAGCATTAAATACCGCTCCACGTGTAATTTGGCCTAAAATGTTTAATTATACATAATTGAAATAAACTTTGCAGCACACATATTGGGCGAGATTACATATACGCGCAAGCTTCAGCGTAACTGCTGAAACCTGCGTCGCCCGTATTTTCACCTCGCACATCTGGGAATCACATATAGTGCCGTAAGTCAAATAAACTAGCGATGTCCAGAAATGTGCGTAAATAGAAATTTCTGGAGTCGCCAGTGACTTACGGCACGTTAGAAACTGCCGGCGCCTAAGAAAAAAAAAAGATTTTTTTTATTTGGGGGGGTTGTTTGGTGGGTGGGGGCTTACTGTTAGGGGAGAAATTTTTTAATGCAAAAGAGCTGTTTAACTTAGGGCAATGCCCTACAAAAAGCCCTTTTAATTAGATTAGGGGGTGTTTTTATTTTGGGAGGGATTTTCTATTTTCATAGGGATTATGTTTAATTTTTTATTTTTGATAATTTGGTTTATTATTTTCTGCAATGTGTGGTGTGGCGAGGTGAAAATGGAGTAAAATTTCTCCATTTTTGCCTGCTAAGTCCTTGCGTTGAATATGTGATACCGATTTGCGACGCGGTTCTATGTTAGCTTATGGGAGTAAAAATTGTGGGCGACGGGTGAAATATACGCGCCACATTTATATGCGGCGCCGTATATATGTTATACCAAAACCGTGTAAAACCAACCGGCGTCGCCGGTTTTTGCGGGCGACACTGCATATGTAATCTTGCCCATTATTTATATTGCCTGCTTTTACTGTAATTTAACTCTAATTTAAAGGTTGAAGTGCGTTCCATGGAATGCACAACCCTGACACTTCTACATGTTTGGCTGATATGTGCAGGAACTCATGGATGTACGTGTTTTTAATTGGCCACAGCAAATTAAATAAGATAAAAAACATTCAAGAGTCTCTTCAAAGGGTGTGTTCCTATCCTGTAAAACAACACATATTTTTATTTAAAAAAATGACAGCTTGGGGGGCGGAGCCAGCTACAGAGGAGACAAGACGTACTTATCATGAGCTCCTGTAATAAATAAAAAATATAATCAACATTTAGCTTACTGGAGAACATAATTTACACCTCCTACCTAATTTCATGATCTACATTCATAAAGGAGGACAGCAGCCCTTTTTTCTTCACAACGGGGTAAGAGGAGAAACGACTAACGCAGCTTTAAGCAGTCAGCCACAACAACAGCTGAATACTATTCCGTATGATTAGACCGCTATATTGTAACCCATACAGATCCCCTATCTAAATATGGAGGATTTCTGTGAACGGGCCCTTGAATGCCTAGCCAAATTTGGGGAGAGGATGGATCGCTGTTTTCACGATCTACAGCTTACTATTAGAGATCGGTCTAGAGTGGAGGACAGGTTAATACCTAAAATGGCGGCGGACACGAATACCACTGAACCTTCCCAGTTTGGTTCTACGGCACCAACCCCAGAGCCTAAACCATTACAGCCTCACACGGAGTGTAGTACATCCCTCACAGAGCGGGTTAACACTCTGCGACTGTCACATACCCCAATTACGCAAGCTATCAGTACTCAATTCATCCGAGGTAACAGCACTACTAGCAAGATGGCGGCTGCCTTCACGCAACAAGAGGAAGCTAGAGAGTCTAAACAACCTCTATACACAACCGAGATACCTGCTGTACAGAGATCTACCCCTGATACACCCACACATAAGAACCGGACTGAAGCGCTCAGTTCCTTCTCCACTATCCCAGATGTCAGTCTGCGTGAGGATCTGTACACAGCTACCTTTACCGGCTTTCCATTGAGGGATAACGCAACCAGATCTGCGGGTGACAGAATACAAGGAAACGCACGATCCACCACGGCAAGTGCTGTGAGACAGCCTCCTGTAAAATATGGGTCATCCATCAATGTAAGCCACTTGATCCGACGGCCATGTTCTTTTTTTCACATGTGGCACGTATTCTCCAGATTAGCTTGGACCTTGATGGACTCTGCTCACGATCTAGCCCATTTGCAAAATTGGAGAGTGAATTGCCTTCTTGGCCACCATACCACCCTGAGATCTGGAGTGGGGTAGAGAGAAATTAGAGACTCTATTATAAAGCCCCAAAATTGACATCAGTTTCACTTACAGAGTTGTGTTTCTGATCTCCTATTATCAGGGTCTGTTTAATATAAGCCTAACCTCCCCCCAATGTCTTCAGCAGATATATATAACTGGCCATCTCTCTTTAACTTTGATGTAATAACTCTCTATGGGACTTATTAGTTAGACGCTGCATTGTATATTGTTTTTATTTATTTATTTTTATTTTTTCTTCTCATGTTGATGTTATGCCAATGTTTTCCCTGCTAGCTCCTAACTCAAATGAGATAGCGATGTTTTAGATATCCAAAGAGGTTTTGTTGAAACCCTCTCATGCTAATACATTATACTGTTACATTACAATGTAGCGCCTCATGTGCAAAACATTTAGAACCTTAGCTACAAGCACATTTATAAAATGTATGTGTTCCCAAATTACACTTTTATATAAGTTTGAGAAAGATTTAGATATTTGCCTCTTTACGTATTAGAATAGGCAGGCTGTGAGAGTGCTGCCACCTTACATATGGTCATATATAGGTGTTTATTTGTGCTTGCAGGAGGGCTCATTTGTGTCTCTTTAATCTGCCCTGCCCTAATATTCACCCAAAAGGTATACTGTTATACTACAGAATCTAGCGCTACTGACAGACAAGTCTCTTATTATCTCACTTTAGGGGTAATGTTTGTTTAATTATAAGTTAAATGTCAAAATTGTATATGCTTGGAGAATGGGTTTGATGTGTGATGTCTTTTATTGTCATTCATACAGAGTTGCTTAGTCCCTGAGAATCAGTTCAGACTATTTTTCACCATAACATAAATGTCATGATAATCAAAGTGTCTTTGTTCCTAATACAGGCAACTCCCTCATAGGCTAGGGATGAGTAACCCCTGCTTCCTTGTACTGTAACACTTGCCAGCATTAGTTTCTATTATTGACATAACTGTCCTCTTAAGACCCAATAATACAATCTAAATAATGCAGATTATGTATATAATAGGTTCATTTACATATCTTAGTTTCCAAATGTCCGCGGGCTTGTGTTATTGTTGAATGCCTTAAGGTGATGCATACTGGCTAATAACATCCCAGCTAGGACCTTACAGAGACAGACTATACTCTATCTCAATTGGGATGCCACTCCTACTTATAGCTACCATCTTTTCTATACTAAGGATATATATGAGAATTACTCTGCAAGCCTTATTATCGTTCTTTCTCAAGAAAATGATATTGAGATGGCTTGTACAAATTATCTGTCACTGCTGGGCCCCTCTCCTTCCTTTCCCGCCGGTACTGGTTGCCTGCGGGTCATACCCCTTTTCCTTTTTCCCGCATCGTCTATAGCTGACATTTCCCCAGGAGAGGGGCTCACCCAATATAACTTATGGCTCCGTCCCCCCCCTCCCACCCTCACCTTTAGCTACTGTCCACCCCCATTTTAGGTGGACAAATAAGCGGTATTTACCCGCTATTGATATCATTCTGTTATAAGTTGCTCTTAGCCTTTTGTCCACAAAGAAAATGAGGCACTTTGCCCTCCACTTACGTGTATCTAGTAGGAGCAACTTGTTATGATCCCCCATAATTTGTAAACTCTCAGATAATAAATACGCATATTTAATTAACATATCATTCTATAAGAAGTATAAGTTTTTCGGGTTGTTTAAAATCTATCACTATCTTATGCGTTTATATAGGAAACAAAAAGGAAAAAAAGAGGTAATGCTTGATTATATGTATTTGATTTCGTACTTGCATACAATGTCCCTTATATTCATTGTGTTCTTCTGGTGAGATACTCATATAATATCTGAATTAAGATTTCTTCATTCTCTTATATGTAAAGGTTTCATTGTCCAATGGTTAAACAATGTCTTGTATGCAGAATTTATCAAAGAGATGTAAAATGTATATTATGTTTATGTTCTTTTTTTTCTTGTATTGCCTCAATAAAAATCTTTGATTCAAAAAAAAAAAAAAAAATGACAGCTTTATTTGGCATGCATATCTTTTCTAATTCCGAAAATTTTGCTAATACATAAATAGCAAATTACTTTTAAGTATATTTCTTTCACATAGGTGGCGAGAGTCCACAATTTGTTACATATGGGATATACATTCCTACCAGGAGGAGGCAAAGTTTTCCAAACCTCAAAGCCTACAAATACCCCACCCATCTCACTCATATCTCAGTTTAAACTTTGCCTCCTTTGGAGCTGGTTAAGTATGATGTGCTTCAGTATATATTGTAGTCCTTTTTTTCCCCTCAGAGTTACAATGCTTGTCAGAGGGACATTAAGGTTTTTTTTTGACTAAGGTTATCATGTTCTACCTCTGTGTAAAACTTTTTTTTGGGGCTATCTGTAAACTGGTCGCTGGGATTCATCTCCTGTCTCCCTTTATGGTTCTACATACTCCTATTTCTGTACCTCTGTTGATATGTTTCAGCACTGGTTTAGCCTGTCTGCATTTGTGTACAAGTGCCTGTTTTATTATGGTGTAAAAGAATCCAAAGAAGGAGAATTCCTTCAGACCTATCTTGGATCTGAAAACATTAAACAAATTTGTAAGAATTCCAACTTTCAAGATAGAAACCTTAACCCCTTAACGACACAAGTCGTATACAGGGTACGTCGCACACAACCTGGTCTTTAAAGACCAGCGACGTACCCTGTACGACTTTGGGGATTAAATCGGCTGGAAGCGATCCTGAACGCTTCCAGCCGCTTTACGGTTATTGCAGTGATGCCTCGATATCAAGGCATTCTGCAATAACATTTTTCCCTCATCCGATGCAGAGAGAGCCACTCTGTGGCCCTCTCTGCACCGGCATCGATGGCCGCAATCGTTGGTGGGTGGGAGCTGACCGTGGGAGGCGGGTGGGCGGCCATTGATGAAAGACTGAAGAGAGAGGGGGGTGGGATCTGGGGCGGGGGTTGGGCGCGTTCACGGGGAGGGAGCGGGTGGGAACCGCTACACTACAGCAAAAACATTTCATATGAGTGGCAGTAAGGGGGGATAAAATCCCTAACAAAAGTAAATCTAAGGGATCTGGGAGCTGGTGGGGGATTGGTCTGTGGGGGGGGGAAGCTACACTACAGAAAAAATGAAAAAAAAAATGGAAAAAAAAAACATTTGTATTTGCAAACAGGGTACTGGCAGACAGCTACCAGTACCCAAGATGGCTCCCAGTAAGGTAGAGGTGGAGGGTTAGAGAGCTGTTTGGGGGGGGGGGGGGGGATCAGGGAGGTTGGGGGCTAAGGGGGATCCTACACAGCTGCATATGTAAATATGCTATACAATTTTTTAATTTTTTTTAAATATACCTTTTATTTTAGTACTGGCAGACTTTCTGCCAGTACTTAAGATGGCGGGGACAATTGTGGGATGGGGAGGGAAGAGAGCTGTTTGGGAGGGATCATGGGGTGTGATGTGTCAGGTGGGAGGCTGATCTCTATGCTAAAGCTAAAATTAAC
This sequence comes from Bombina bombina, assembly GCF_027579735.1. Classification (NCBI taxonomy): domain Eukaryota; kingdom Metazoa; phylum Chordata; class Amphibia; order Anura; family Bombinatoridae; genus Bombina; species Bombina bombina. The sequence goes on from NC_069503.1 coordinate 135,894,995, forward strand.
CCTGCAAGCTCCCTACAAACGACCTAATTAACCCCTGCGCTGCTGGGCATAAATACACGTGTGGTGCGCAGCGGCATTTAGCGGCCTTATAATTACCAAAAATCAACGCCAAAGCCATATATGTCTGCTATTTCTGAACAAAGGGGATCCCAGAGAAGCATTTACAATCATTTATGCCATACTTGCAAAAGTTGTTTGTAAATAATTTCAGTGAGAAACCTAAAATTGTGAAAAATTTTACGTTTTTTTTTATTTGATCGCATTTAGCGGTGAAATGGTAGCATGAAATATACCAAGATGGGCCTAGATCAATACTTGGGGTTGTCTACTACACTACACTAAAGCTAAAATTAACCCTAGACGCGCCCTACATGCTCCCTAATTAACCCCTTCACGGCTGGGCATAATACACGTGTGATGCGCAGTGGCATTTAGCAGCCTTCTAATTACCAAAAAGCAGCGCCAAAGTCATATATGTCTGCTATTTCTGAACAAGGGGGATTCCAGAGAAGCATTTACAACCATTTATGCAATAATTGCACAAGTTGTTTGTAAATAATTTCAGTGAGAAACCTAAAGTTTGTGAAAATATTTGGGAAAAAGTGAACATTTTTTTTTATTTGATTGCATTTGCTGGTGAAATGGTGGCATAAAATATACCAAAATGGGCCTAGATCAATACTTTGGGATGTCTTCTAAAAAAAAATATGTACATGTCAAGGGTTAATCAGGGATTCCTGAAAAATATCAGTGTTCCAATGTAACTAGCGCTAATTTTGAAAAAAAGTGGCTTGGAAATAGCAAAGTGCTACTTGTAATTATGGCCCTATAACTTGCAAAAAAAACAAAGAACATGTAAACATTGGGTATTTCTAAACTCAGGACAAAATTTAGAAACTATTTAGCATGGGTGTTTTTTGGTGGTTGTAGATGAGTAACAGATTGTGGTGGTCAAAGTTAGAAAAAGTGTGTTTTTTCCATTTTTTCCTAATATTTTATCATTTTTTTACAGTAAATGATAAGATATGATGAAAATAATGGTATCTTTAGAAAGTCCATTTAATGGCGAGAAAACGGTATATAATATGTATGGGTACAGTAAATGAGTAAGAGGAAAATTACAGCTAAACACAAACACCGCAGAAATTTAAAAATAGCCCTGGTCCTTCAGGGAAAGAAAATGAAAAATGGCCTTGGTCCTTAAGGGGTTAAGGACTATTCTACCTTTTGTTCATCAAGGTCATTATATGTCCACAATAGACTTACAGGATGCTTATCTAAGTTATCTTCAAATCACTATTCATACAGACCATTTTCAATTTCTGAAATTCTCTTTGATAGAAAAGCATTTTCAGTTTGTTGCTCTTCCATTTGGCCTAGCAACAGCACCAAGAATATTTTCAAAGGTTCTCGGTGCCCTTCTATCTGTAATCAGAGAGCAGGGTATTGCGGTGTTTCCTTTTTTGGACGATATCTTGGTTCTAGCTCAATCTTTTCATTTAGCATAATTTTACACAAATCAACTGTTGTTGTTTCTTCAAAATCATGGTTGGAGGATCAATTTTCTAAAAAGGTTCTTGATGACTTCCGGTGGGCGGGCCAAGGAGTAAGCAGCTCTGAGTGTGAGCTCCGGAGCTGTTCATCAGAAAAATCTATACTAACTAACCTGCTCGTGGCACTTCTATCTGCCCTAGCAGAATAACACCCTCCTAAGAGCCCAGGTGCACTTTGGCCTTGATACATTGGGTATCCGGCACCTTCAGCACTGGTCTAATACCACAGACCCCCGCCGCAAGTCAAACAGCACACAAAGTGCATTTGTAAATAGATACGCCATAAAACTGCACTCTGACACGGAGGTAGTGTCTGGATAAGGCGCCTGCTGTAACCCGAAGAAAGATAGAGAGCTGGGCAGCGCCTTTCCCCTGAGCAGCAACCCGGTATCCCAGCGGTGACAGGACCGGCCCCCTACCCCACGCATACCTGTGCTCCATGCAAGGGTTGACTGAGAGGCGGAGGAGAGACAGAGCTCGGGTGAGAGAACCTCTGCATATATCTGCCGGTGGGGACTTGAGAGGAGCAGAAGAGTGGAGGGTGAGGCCATTGTATTAAAGGAGCAGGCTCACTTTCTTGCAGCAGCAGTCCTCACTTGGCGCGAAAAGCCCCGGGCGCCATCTTGCCCCACGCATAGGCGGCTGCTTCACTTCTCACACCGCGGACAGGAACAGACATCCATTCACTGCCGCACAACTGGCTGACCCCCTGTTTGCCTCCGGACAGCATTTGGAATACAGTGAAGCGGCTCACCACCTGAGGCGGAACGAAGACAGGGTAAAGTACTTTACATACACCCCTGCATAGGCCCGCTACATATCTCCTTGAGGCACGTTTCTGTCAGGGGCTAGAACACCCCATCATTAGAGACATTACATCCCCCTAGTTGGAGGACTCACCACTTTGTTTAAACTGCCCCTGCCTGTACAACACCGGGCCAGACACAGTGTTCTTTCTCACATCTGATAGAGGGGAATATCATCCAGATAGCGAGTGGTGTGGGGGCTAGACTCTTGGATTGCCTTTGATAGACGGGGCCACAGTCTGGATGTGAAGGAGAGGCTTACACTCTACAACCTTAAGTGAAACCTACACACAGGGACTGAAAGATTGGCCACCCTCTTTACAACCTTGTCTAATCATTTTGCTAGCCTCAGTTAATTAGACTGTGACTTTGGACTTAACACATGGGAGAATAACTTCTGATTTTGGGCTTTACTGGAAGATCAGAGCGCACTGAAGCCTATACTTTCAAAGGCACTGAGAAGGGTTTATATGTTTTGTTTCTCTATGGTTTTTTCTATCTGCACAGTGCTTTTTTTTTTTTATGTGTATGCTTTGTTTTTGCTATTTGACCACTGAAAAGCCATTAGATCACATTGCATTGGTACATGGATAGATTCCTGACTGGGGGAAAAATGTCAGGCAAAAATAAAAATGTAAACAAGAACAGGGAAGCTGCTGACCACCTGCAGGAAACACCCCCTGGTGGGCAGGAAATTACTGCAAATTCCATAGACACCCATGCAGTGGTTCAGCAGCTTTCCTCTATCTTTCTCCCAAAAATGGAAAACCTCCAGAGGGGTCTGGACCATTTGACTGGAGAGATGAAGCAGTTCTCTGTCAGATTCACCGAAATTGAGGACAGGGTATCGGGGTTAGAGGATACCTCAGTAGCACACGACACACAGCTAGATGCCCTACTGAAGCAAAACATTAATCTGCACCAAAGGTTAGAAGACCTGGAAAACAGGTCTCGCCGCAATAACTTGCGCATACTAGGTATCCCTGAGAGTGTGAAACCCAAAGATCTTATCTGCTTTATAGAGGAGACCCTGCCCAGGCTCTTAAAAATAACACCAGCTGTGTTTAAAGGCAGCGTAGAAAGGGCGCACAGAATAGGCCCAGAAAGGCAAACTGATAGGGGTAATACACAAACCAGGCAGGTTATGACCAGGTTGCTACACTTTCAGCTTAAAGTGGAGATGCTGCGAGCCTTTAGGAAAACTTCCCCTGTTTTGTTTGACGGCTCTAAGCTATTAATCTTTCAAGACTTCTCTTCTGAGTTAATGAGAAAGCGTAAAGAGTTTTCCCCAATCTGTTCTGAACTAAATAGAAAAGGGAGACCTCCTTTACCCTGCTAGACTGAAGCTTCTGACCCCCTCTGGCCCTAAATTTTTTGACACCCAACAAGAAGCCAATGTGTATCTAAATAGTGTGGGAGACAGGGAAGGTGCAGACTCACCTAGATCATCCCGTTCTGACCCAGGGTGAGAGGTGGGGGGGAGGGAAGATGGTAACTGTGTATTTTATACCTGGGGTAAAGGTCAACTTTATCCCTAACCGCTATATTTTATTGTTATATCAATGTGTTTAATATCTATGTTTAACAGGGAAAATGGTTTGACTCGTTATGTTATACTTTTCCAGGCTGCACTGGCTATATGCGACATGATACCTCGTTTAATTAAGCACTCTTACACACCTTGTATACTCACTGTTGTTTGTAGGATCTATCTATATATGTTACTCTTTTTAAATACTGCAGCCAATATATCAATACTTTCTCTCAGGAATGGATCACTGGCTCTATACCTGGATGTGGCGTATCCAGTATGCATTAGTTTAAATGCTCATTACAATGAAGATGTAGAAAGCAAACTCCATTCTAGAGTTCTTTGTAATCTGTCAGGTTTCCTTTCTAAGCTGCAAATAACAGGTGTGCTTATACCCAGGATACTGCACAATGTATGTGAACCAATTGTGGATACAAGTAGGAAGTTGAGAAGGTTTTTTTTTTTTTTTCTCCCTTCCCCTCTCTTCCCCCCCTTTTTTCTTCCTTACTCCCTCCTTTTCCCCTTCCCGTCTCTCTCCTCCTCCCTTGCAGGGTACTGGTGCGATCCGAACTCACATGACATCACCTAGATGGCGGTAAGATTTATATCATGGAATGTAGGGGGGATTAATTCTCCCGCTAAGAGAAGTACTATACTGACACATTTAAGACGCTTGGGAACTGACATTGCACTACTGCAGGAGACCCACCTATCTGAAGCAGAACATGAGAAACTGAAGAGGGATTGGGTGGGGGAAGTGAAACATATCTCTTACACTAATTCGAGTAGGGGCATCGCTATACTGTTTGGGAAAAGAGGGAACTTTGAAATCTTACACACACTTAAGGACAAGGAGGCCAGATTTCTAGTAGTTAAGGTTAGAATAAATCAGAGGGTGCTAGTAATATTCAACATATACGCCCCAAACTGTAAATCTACAGCCTTCTGGACACGTCTTATACAAACACATATACCTTTCACGGGCGCCGAGATCATCCTCGGGGGTGACTTTAATTTAGCGCCAAACCCCGTCTGCAATAGAATGAGAGATCGGGAACGTACGACGGGGGGGGGGGGGGTGTCGGTCAGGGTGCAATGGCACTTTTGAACGCAAAATCTTCTCTAGAATCTCTAACTCCCTACAGCTAGTGGATGTTTGGAGGTTAAGGAATGCGGAAAGTAGAGATTTTACATGTATTTCTAGAGCTACCCCAACACTATAGTGCATAGATTTATTTATGACATCCTCTAGCATGATTCCAAGGATTACTAAAACCAAGATCCACAACGTGGTGGTCTCTGACCATGCCCCAGTCGAGCTTATCCTCGCGGTCGGAACCGTGATTGCCAATAAGCAGACGCTCAGATTCCCAAGCTTCCTTTACACCTCTGACGCTTTTTCCAAGCATCTAACACATGCATGGAACGACTTCTATACAGACAACCAAGCTCACTGAGACAATCCAGAACTGTTCTGGAATACGGCGAAAGCGGTTTTAACGGGCGACATCATCTCTTATGTGGCCGCCCTACGGAGAAAAACCCAAGCCAGATTGCAAAAACTACAAGAGGCCTTAACGGAAGCTTATCAAGCTTACTGTGGCAACCCATGTCACGTCCTGAGGGACAAGTACCTTGAGAGCAAGGGCGAACTAGATGTGTTTCTAGGTCACCAAGCAGTTACGCAACTCCTCAGAACTCAGGCGAAGTATTATAGAGAGGGAGACAGATCGGGTAGGCTATTGGCCTCACTGGTAAACAAGCGGACTGCTCGTAGGCCTATTGCGGCGAACACCCACCGCAACAAGACACATAAGACCCCAGAGTCCATAGTGGCGGCCTTGGCGGATTACTATACCACCCAATATGCTAGCCAAACGAAACCTCCCCAGGAGGTTGTAACATCCTTTTGGAGAGATCTTGATCTCCCACAACTCAAGGAAGAACAGGTGACGGCCCTCAACTCACCTATCTCTCCCGATGAAATTTTAAAATCTATATCCTCAATGTCCAACGGGAAGGCAGCAGGCCCCGACGGCCTCCCTGTTGAGTTCTTCAAAATGCTGAAGACCCAGATTACACCTACCCTGACTACTTTGTACAATCTATACTATACAGAGTCGGCGCCTCCTTCTCAGACGTTTACAATGGCGCATGTGTCATTGATTCCGAAGCCTGGGAAGGACCCGGGGCTCCCTGAATCCTATCGTCCCATCTCCCTACTCAATTCGGATTACAAGATATTGATGAAGATCCTGGCTGACAGGCTAAAAGTAATCCTGACCGACATCATTCACCCGGACCAGACCGGATTTATGTGCCGCAGAACATCCGTGACTAATGTGCGAAGGGTGTTGCATGCCATAGCACACTATGAAAAGGACTCGGAACTCCCTACAGCACTAGATAAGCCGGAGGCCTTTCTGCTATCCCTGGATGCGGAGAAGGCCTTCGATAGGGTGGAGTGGAGCCACTTGCTGGATGTAATGCAACGTTTTGGCTTCTCAGGATCCTTTCTTCAGTATGTCAGCAACATTTACAAGGCCCCATGGATCTTCATCATGGCTAATGGCTTGTTCTCACCGTGTATTACCCTACAAAGAGGCACCCGTCAAGGGTGTCCCTTATCCCCCCTCCTCTTCAACCTGGCCTTAGAACCGCTGGCTGTTAAGCTACGCAAGGTATATCCAGGTATGAGGCTGGGAAATGAGAAAATGCATCTAGCATTATACGCGGATGACATGCTCCTATTTGTGGAGCACCCAGCAAAGTTCATCCCAAAAATCCTGGCGACAGTTGAGGCCTTCGGGTCCTTTTCAGGATACAGGATAAATAAAACAAAATCGGAAATCCTGTGGCTTCAGAAGCGTAAGGCGCAGATAGGCTGGTATCCATTTCAGGAAGCTAAAGACACTCTGACTTACTTGGGCATTCAATTGTCCACTAACAGACAAGTCTTATACCATAATAATGTTACACAGGTGTGTCGTGAACTGGCCCAAACCTTGGAAGGGTGGAGGAACCTACCGGTCTCCCTCACAGGACGAATCAACTTGGTAAAAATGGTTATCTTACCACGGATCCTGTATCCCCTCTTGATGCTACCCTTTCTGATTACAAGAAAGGATCTTGCGACATACTCAAAGGCCCTATCTAAGTTTCTATGGAAGGGAGGCAGACCTAGGATAGCGCTAATGAAATTATATGCACGACCCTCCTCTGGTGGATTGGGTCTCCCCGACCTGAAGCTATACAACTGGGCAACACTTAGCAACCTCATGCTAGACTGGCAACTAAAAACAGAGCATTTTTATACGTATGAACTAGAGAGGAATGCTTTAGGGGGATTTGATCCCTCATTCCTGCCATACGCCCCACTTAATGACATTCCTATGGAGGTCAGAGATAGCTTTCTTTATAAAGATGTGTTGAGAGCATGGCGACTAGCCCTGGGACACACTGGCCGACGACACGTGTCCCCCAGACTAACCACGCTAAGAAACAATACTTGTTTCCCCCCCGGAATGGATACCTCCCCGTTTACCATTTGGGAAGCTAAGGGTTTATGTTCGGTGGGGGATGCTTTGGACATCCCTAGAAAATGTGTCAAGTCTTTTGAGGAGCTGCAGACTCAATATGGGCTACCTCGGACCCACTTCTATGCCTATCTCCAGTTGAGGCATTATGTTGGTCAACTAATTAGGGAAGAACCACAATTCTGGGAACCGCACGTATTTAGCGCGTCGGTCTCCACTTTCAAACTTGGAAGCTTTTCTATTTCGGGGATATATAAAACACTGCTGAACCAGGTTGAATCTAAGCATTTAACACTATTAGAAAACAAATGGAGGGGACAATTAGAAAGGGAAAATATGTCAGACCTAATCCAACGCAGTATAGAGAACGTTAAAAGGGCAACGCTATCTATGACACTGAGAGAATCCCAGATAAGAATGCTGCATAAAGACTACATTATCCCACGAAGGCTAGCTAAATGGAAGCTTGGGGTGGTAAATGAGTGCAGTAAGTGCGGGATTAGTGACCCGGATTTTCTTCATTACTTCTATACCTGCCCACGAGTTAGACAGTTTTGGGGTAGGATAGCTTACTGGATCACAAACGTCATCAATATCAGGGTTAAGTTAGAAGTGGAGCAAATTTGCTTCTTGGAATGGGAGTCACAAGACGCTAGGCACATCTCAATACTAACTACCATAATTTTAATCGCCAGAAAGACTATTCTTGGGGCCTGGACCGGGAGTGCTGCTCCTGCCTTTAGTGCATTTAAACACAACTTACACAAACAACTGATTACCGAACAGCTAGACACTAAGGTGGATACCGACAGAAGACTTAGACACTTTGTTACTAAATGGCGGAAATATATTGAAACCCTAACTATGGACTCACAAAAACAGCTATTGCTCCCCTTTGCGCATACTGAATACATGCTGACAGCCTCTTTGAGAGGAGAATGGAGATTCCTGCAACAGACACGGGGGAGTGGGGGGAGGAGAGAGAGAGCATCTCTATCTAGAGAGTTGGAGATGTCCACCTGCCCCCATATTTTTTTTTTTTTTTTTTTTATTCTCTGTGTACCACAAAGTATGATCCAGAGCAGCTTTATTATAGGATGATGGAATTAACATCACATGGTTATTGAGTTTAAATGTAGTTAGGTTATGTTTGAGTTCTGAGAGGGGGGAGTGGGGGGGATAGGAGAAGGAAAGTTAAAGCAAGTTACTACCAATTAAAGGATGAGGAAGAATAACTGAAAATCAAGAAATGGGACATGGGAGATTGCTATATGGCATTATCTGATACTGTACCTACCTATACTTAATTGTACAAATGATCATTTACCCATGATAATGCTGTCTTTGATGTAAAACTGTAACCATATCTGTTCTTTTTCTTTTGTCCTTAATAAAAAGAATTTAAAAAAAAAAAAAAGGTTCTTGATTCTTTAGACAAAGGTCACTTATTTGAGATTCCAAATAGACTCAGTGTCCATGACTGAAAAGAGACAAATAAAGTTAGTTTCAGCTTGTCTGAATCGTCAGTCTTACAGGTTGGGGAGCAGTATGGGGTCCCTGACTGCACAGGGAGTTTGGAATATTCAGGTAACAAAGATTCCAACCAATATCTTAGAACTCTGTGCTCTTCAAAGTTCTTCAAGCTTGGCCTCTTCTGAAGAACGAATCTTTCCTTCGTTTTCAAACAGACAATATCACAACAGTGGCATATGTCAATCATCAAGGGGGAACTCAAAGTTACCTAGCCATGAAAGCCATCTCAGATACTTTCTTGGGCAGAGACCAATTCCTGTCTCATAACTGTGATTCACATCCCAGGTGTGGACAACTGGGAGTCAGATTATTTCAGCCATCAGTCATTACACCCGGGGGAATGGTCTCTCCATCAGGATGTATTCTTACAAATTGTTCAAATCTGGGGTCTTCCACAAATCTATCTTATGGCCTCTCGTCTGAACAAGAAACTTCCAAGATACCTTGCAAGGTCAAGGGATCCTCACTAGACATGTGCGATTCATTTCGTATTGATTCGGAAATTCTGAAAATTCGGAGATTCGGATCGATTTGAATTTCCGAATTAAAATACTGCCGAATCTACCGAATAAATCCGAATCGAATCGAATACATCCGAATCGAATCGAATACATCCGAATCGATTCGGATGTATTCGGTAGATTCGGATGGCCGTGTATTACACTAGTATTGTACAGTATATTAGGTTTTATCACTCTGCTATGGGTTAAACCTTATATACAGTACATAATACTAGTGTAATACACAGCACATCCCACCTAACACTTACCGAAATTCCGAATTTCCGAATCGATTCGAACCGAATCGAACCGAACTGAATCGAACCGAACTGAATTTTTCTGAATCCGAAAGAATCCGAATGAATCCGAAACAAATTCATTCGAATTTTTCCGAATTCGAATAGATACGAACCGAAATTCGAATCAATCCGAACCGAAACAAATTTTTCGAAGCTGCACAAGTCTAATCCTCACGCAGTAATGATGGATGCTCTAGTAGTCCCTTGGTCATTCCAATATGCTTATATATTTCCTCCTCTAGTTCTACTACCCAGAGTGATTTCAAATATCAAGATGGAACAATCATCTGTACTTATGATAGCCCCTGCGGGGCCTCTCAGGATCTGGTATGCAAATCTAGTTTGGATGTCCAGCTACCTGCCATGGCATCTTCCTCTAAGACCAGACCTTCTGTCTCTAGGTCCCTTCTTTCATCCAGACTTAAAATCTCTGAACTTAATGGCGTGGAGATTGAATGCCTAGTTCTCAGTCACAGAGGTTTTTTAGACTCTGTAATTAATACTATGATACAAGCAAGAAAACCTGTTTCCAGGAAAATTTATTATACATTTTGGAAAACTTATATCTCCTGGTGTTCTACTCATAATTTTTCTTAGCATACATTTAGAATTCCTAGAATTCTTCAGTTTCTTCAAGATGGCTTAGATAAGGACAGATTTCTGCCCTTTCTGTCATGTTTCACCGAAAGATTGCTCATCTTCCAGACATTCATCGTTTTGTTCAGGCTTTATCTAGAATAAAACCTGTAATTAAATCTATCTCTCCTCCATGGAGTCTCAATCTAGTATTACAGTCTTTTCAGGCTCCTCCTTTTGAGCCTATGCATTCTTTAGACATTTTCATCAGATTTTTCATCAAGACAAAGCAGTTTTGCAGACTACTTTAAAATTCTTGCCAAAGGTTGTTAATTATAACAACATTAACAGGGAATTTGTTGTTCCCTCTTTGTGTCCTAATCCTAAAAATGATGCAGAAAAATCTTTACATTCTTTGGATGTTGTCAGAGCTTTTAAATATTATGTTGCTTAAACTAAAGATTTCAGAAAGACATCTAGTTTGTCATTTTTACTGGTTCACGTAAGGGTCAGAAAGCTTCTGCAATTTTTTAGCCTCTTGGTTACAATTTCTGATTCACAAAGCTTATTTGGAAGCGGGTCAGTCTCTGCCTCAGAGAGTTACTGCTCATTCTACGAGATCAGTTGCCACATCTTGGGCTTTCAATAATGAAGCTTTAGTTGGTCAAATGTGCAAAGCAGCCACTTGGTCTTCTTTGCATACTTTTACCAAATGTTACCATTTTAAACTTTTTGCCTCTTCAGAAGCAGCTTGTGGTAGAAATGTTCTTCAGGCAGTGGCCACTCGTTGATTCTTCAGGTTTTTTAGTTATTAAAAGACTTTATTTTGGATGATATTTTTAGCGAAAAAAGCTGTTTATATTTTATCCCTCCTTTTTTATTTTGTTACTCGTTGTCTTCCACATCTTGGGTATTATATCCCATATGTAACAAATCGTGGACTCTCGCCACCTATATGAAATAATTTTTTTTATATGTAAGAACTTACCTAATAAATTAGTTTCTTTCATGGTGGCAAGAGTCCACAAGGTCCTCTCCCTATTATGAGTTGTCTTTTTTCCTGTTCCTTTTTATGGCTTTTTCATACTCCTTCTTTTACACCTCACTCCTTGGCTATACGTTAAACTGAGATATGAGTGAGGTGGGTGGAATATTTATAGGCTTTGAGGTTTTGGAAACTTTGCCTCCACCTGGTAGGAATGTATATCCCATATGTAACAAACCGTGGACTCTCGCCACCATGAAATAAATTAATTTATCAGGTAAGTTATGTGATTAGTGCAAAATTCCACATTTTTAAATTATTGCTTAAATAAATTTTAATATTTTGTTTCATATTTAAATAAACTGTTTTCCCACCTAGAACAGCTCAGTGTTGTTTATTTCACTATTGCTAACTTTCGTGGTTTCTATATTTAGCCTCCTGCAGAGTACGATTTTATGGCTAATGCAATGTAAGACACAGATTTGCAGAATTACAGCTCTGAATCCTTTAATTGCTTTGCTGTAATGCCAGGACTTGCTTCCTGCCCTCTTGGTGAATCACATCCACTCACATGCGCTGAGTGACACGGGGTAAATGTGTCTTTTCTATCAGATGTTTATTATCAGTGCTCCTGGGCTTGTGAGATGATGATATGGGATGAAGTGACTACACCAGGTGGATTTCCCCCTTGAAGCTTCCTATCTGATATATGAAGGAGATATTGTTCTGTAAGGGGAATTTATTCTGACTGTAAAGAAGTTATTCCACGGGTCTATGACAGATATGGATGTAAGTAAAAGCCAGATCATATATGGTCTATAATGGAAAGTGTTGTGTGAGAAGGGCATACATATGGGTCAGATATAAGGTCTGGTGTGGACATATAGGGGCCGATTTATCATCGTTCTGTCCGACATGATCCGCTTAGCGGATCATGTTTGACAGACATTTATGAATGCCGACAGAGTATTTATCATTGCACAAGCAGTTCTTGTGAACTGCTTGTGCAATTCCACCCCCTGCAGATTCGTGGCCAATCAGCCCCTAGCAGGGGGTGTCAATCAGCCCGATCGTATAGGATCGGGCAAATTGATGTCCACAGCCTCAAAACAGGAGGACCAGGTATGGAGCAGCGGTCTTAAGACCGATACTTCAAAACTGCTGTTTCCGGCGAGCCTGAAGGCTCAAGCGGAAACAGGGGCATCAAGCTCCATTCGGAGCTTGATAATAGTCTACAAGGCCACAGGGCCATGGATTTGATCTGAGGCCTGATGTGGGTATATAGCCAACAGAGGCTACTGGGCCATGGTTGGGATATGATGTAGGCATATAGTTGGCAGGGGCCACAGGTCTGATCTGAGGATGGGCATTTAGCTGACAGGGCCATAGGGCCGTGTTCCTTATCTATGGTATGATGTAGGCATATACTGTAGTTGAAAGGGGGCAAAGGACCATGTATTTGATCTGAAGTCTGAAATGAGCATCTGTCGGACAGGAACTGGAGATCCATTGGTCTTATTTGAGGTATAATGTGGGTATATGGCTGATAGGGGATAAACGGCCATTGATCTGATCTTCATGCTGGGCGCCATCATCTTGAAAAACACATATTATGTGACAGGGATGGTGCAAAGTGATACATCAATGACATCAGCTTTTTGGCAGCTGTAACCTGCACTTTGAATAAGCATGTATGATAGAGACCAGAAGTATTACCTTGTTACAGTTTTTTTACACAGCTTAAAATTTACATTACAGATATAAAAAGCCACCTGGCATAATATTGAACAATGTCACTGATCTGTGAATGTGAACTACTTCTGTCACAATGTGGAAGAGCATCCAAGCACTAAGATAGCGGCGTCCAGTATGAAGATACGGTGCTTTACTAATTGGCACCAGTAGGGCGTTAAAAAGAGAGAACTCATAAAACTTTTGTAGAGCGTAGGAGAGGGAAGGTCTAGGTGGACTACACTAAAATACACCCTGTATAGTGCGCTAGATGGTGGTCCCTCACCATTTTCCCTGATTGTGAAACTTTCTACTATGCAGCAGGCAGTCAGAAGTGAGGGGCAACTGATTTTACGAGATGTTTTTTGTTTATTTTGTAGTAAAGAACTTGAACTTGTCATTATGGGGTCGATTTATGATCGGGCTGATAACAGCTGCTACTTATCAGCCGGATCAAATAATATCGGGTTGATTGACACCCCATGCTAGCGGCCGATTGGCTGCGAATCTGCAGGGGGCGGCATTGCACCAGCAGATCACCAGAACTGCTGGTGCAACAATAAATACCGACAGCGTATGCTATATCGTATCATGTCCGACCACACGATAATAAATTGACCCCTATGTGTTATGTGAAACTTTTGAATGTGGAGTTTTAATATGTGACTCGTGGGCTTTCTCATGGTCTGCTTTATCTCATATAGTAATATTATTCTTATGGATTATTAATATTAGGGGAGACCCTATCCACTGACTGTTGGGAATAAGTGATCCAATGCACTCAGTTGGTCACAATTACAATGAGTAGGATCCAATAATGTATATTAGGGGTTGTAAAAGTGTGTTATTTCACATGGTTTGTTGGAAAATTAGCATCACATGTAATTTGCATAACAGGGAGATACAGTGCGTGGGATTAGTGATGTGTAACAGGTAGATGAGATTGCATACAGTGTGTAGAGCTAGTGATGTATAACAGGGAGATCACATACAGTGTGTAGAGCTAGTGATGTATAACAGGGAGATCACATACAGTAGGGTAGTGCTAGTGATGTATAACAGGGAGATCACATACAGTATGTAGAGCTAGTGATGTATAACAGGGAGATCACATACAGTGTGTAGAGCTAGTGATGTATAACAGGGAGATCACATACAGTGTGTAGAGCTAGTGATGAATAACAGGGAGATCATATACAGTGTATAGAGCTAGTGATGTATAACAGGGAGATCACATACAGTGTGTATAGCTAGTGATGTATAACAGGGAGATCACATACAGTGTGTAGAGCTAGTGATGTATAATAGGGAGATCACATACAGTGTGTAGAGCTAGTGATGTATAACAGGGAGATCACATACAGTGTGTAGAGCTAGTGATGTATAACAGGGAGATCACATACAGTAGGGTAGTGCTAGTGATGTATAACAGGGAGATCACATACAGTATGTAGAGCTAGTGATGTATAACAGGGAGATCACATACAGTGTGTAGAACTAGTGATGTATAACAGGGAGATCACATACAGTGTGTTGAACTAGTGATGTATAACAGGGAGATCACATACAGTATGTAGAGCTAGTGATGTATAACAGGGAGATCACATACAGTGTATAGAGCTAGTGATATATAACAGGGAGATCACATACAGTGTGTAGAGCTAGTGATGTATAACAGGGAGATCACATACAGTATGTAGAGCTAGTGATGTATAACAGGGAGATCACATACAGTGTGTAGAGCTAGTGATGTATAACAGGGAGATCACATACAGTGTGTAGAACTAGTGATGTATAACAGGGAGATCACATACAGTGTGTAGAGCTAGTGATGTATAACAGGGAGATCACATACAGTGTGTAGAGCTAGTGATGTATAACAGGGAGATCACATACAGTGTGTAGAGCTAATGATGTATAACAGGTAGATCACATACAGTGTGTAGAGCTAGTGATGTATAACAGGGAGATCACATACAGTGTGTAGAGCTAGTGATGTATAACAGGGAGATCACATACAGTGTATAGAGCTAGTGATGTATAACAGGGAGATCACATACAGTGTGTAGAGCTAGTGATGTATAACAGGGAGATCACATACAGTATGTAGAGCTAGTGATGTATAACAGGGAGATCACATACAGTGTGTAGAGCTAGTGATGTATAACAGGGAGATCACATACAGTGTGTAGAACTAGTGATGTATAACAGGGAGATCACATACAGTGTGTAGAGCTAGTGATGTATAACAGGGAGATCACATACAGTGTGTATAGCTAGTGATGTATAACAGGGAGATCACATACAGTGTGTAGAGTTAGTGATGTATAACAGGGAGATCACATACAGGGGGGTAGTTATCAAGCCGTCTACTTTTCTGGCTTCGCCGGCCCAATACGCCCGCCTAAGCTCGCCTACCTTCGCCGCCGCGGACCTGAAAAAATACGCCTAAGTTATCAAATAAAGCTGTCAAAAAGCCGTGGGGCGATGAGCAGCGAACTGTGACAGTTATCACTCATCCGATCTCGCTGCTCTTCGGCTTTTTCCCAGCTTTATTGCTAGCCTGTCACTAAGCACTCACACTAAACTACACTGTTCTACCCCCTATACCGGCGCCCCCGGAGCCTCCCGCAACTAAATAAAGTTACTAACCCCTAAACCGCCACTCCTAGACCCCGCCGCAAGTCTCATAAATGTATTAACCCCTAAACCGCCGCTCCTAGACCCTGCCGCAACTCTTATAAATGTATTAACCCCTAAACCGCCGCTCCCGGACACCGCTGCCACCTACATTATACCTAGTAACCCCTATCCTGCCCCCCCTATACCGTCGCCCTCTATTATAAAATTATTAACCCCTATCCTGCTGATCCCGCACCTCTCCGCAACTAAATAAATAGTTTAACCCCTAAACCGCCGCTCCATGACCCCGCCGCAACCTATATTAAACCTATTAACCCCTATCCTGCCCCCCCTACACCGTCGCCACCTATAATAAATTTATTAACCCCTATCCTGCCCCCCACTACGCCGCCGCGACTGTAATAAAATTATTAACCCCTAAACCTAAGTCTAACCCTAACCCTAATGCCCCCCTAACTTAAATATTAATTAAATAAATCTAAATAAATTTACTCTTATTAACTAAATGAATCCTATTTAAAACTAAATACTTACCTTTAAAATAAACCCTAATATAGCTACAATATAAATAATAATTATATTCTAGCTATCTTAGGATTTATTTTTATTTTACAGGTACCTTTCAATTTATTTTAACTAGGTACAATAGCTATTAAATAGTTATTAACTATTTAATAGCTTACCTAGCTAAAATAAAGAGAAATGTACCTGTGAAATAAATCCTAACCTAAGTTACAATTACACCTAACACTACACTATACTTTAATAAATTATTCCTATTTAAAAATAAATACTTACCTGTAAAATAAACCCTAAGATAGCTACAATATAATTAATAATTATATTATAGCTATCTTAGGATTTATATTTATTTTACAGGTAACTTTGTATTTATTTTAGCTAGTTAGAATAGTTATTAAATAGTTATTAACTATTTAATAACTACCTAGCTAAAAGAAATACAAAATTACCTGTAAAATAAATCCTAACCTAAGTTACAATTAAACCTAATACTACACTATCATTAAATTAATTAAATAAACTACCTACAAATAACTACAATTAAATACAATTACATAAACTAACTAAAGTACAAAAAATAAAAAAAGCTAAGTTACAAAAAATAAAAAAATAAGTTACAAACATGTTAAAAATATTTCAACAATTTTAAGCTAATTACACCTAATCTAAGCCCCCTAATAAAATAACAAACCCCCCCAAAATAAAAAAATGCCCTACCCTATTCTAAATTAAATAAATTTCAAAGCTCTTTTACCTTACCAGCCCTTAAAAGTGCCATTTGTGGGGGCATGCCCCAAAGAAAACAGCTCTTTTGCCTGTAAAAGAAAAATACAACCCCCCCCAACATTAAAACCCACCACCCACATACCCCTAATCTAACCCAAACCCCCCTTACAAAAACCTAACACTAATCCCCTGAAGATCATCCTACCTTGAGTCGTCTTCACTCAGCCGAGCCACCGATGGAACTGAAGAGGACATCCGGAGCGGAAGAAGTTAATCCTCCAAGCGGCGCTGAAGAAATCTTCCATCCGATGAAGTCATCATCCAGGCGGCGCTGAAGAAAAGTCTTCGATCCGGCCGATGTCATCTTCAAAGAGGCGCTGAAGAGGTCTTCTATCCGGGCGAAGTCATCTTCCAAGCCGGGTCTTGAATCTTCCTTCCGCCGACGCGGAACCATCTTCTTCACCGACGGACTACGACGAATGACGGCTCCTTTAAGGGACGTCATCCAAGATGGCGTCCCCTCAATTCCGATTGGCTGATAGGATTCTATCAGCCAATCGGAATTAAGGTAGGAAAATCTGATTGGCTGATGGAATCAGCCAATCAGATTCAAGTTCAATCCGATTGGCTGATCCAATCAGCCAATCAGATTGAGCTTGCATTCTATTGGCTGATCGGAACAGCCAATAGAATGCGAGCTCAATCTGATTGGCTGATTCCACATTTTACAGGCAAAAGAGCTGTTTTCTTTGGGGCATGCCCCCACAAATGGCCCTTTTAAGGGCTGGTAAGGTAAAAGAGCTTTGAAATTTATTTAATTTAGAATAGGGTAGGGCATTTTTTTATTTTGGGGGGGTTTGTTATTTTATTAGGGGGCTTAGATTAGGTGTAAGTAGCTTAAAATTGTTGTAATATTTTTAACATGTTTGTAACTTATTTTTTTATTTTTTGTAACTTAGCTTTTTTTATTTTTTGTACTTTAGTTAGTTTATGTAATTGTATTTAATTGTAGTTATTTGTAGGTAGTTTATTTAATTAATTTAATGATAGTGTAGTATTAGGTTTAATTGTAACTTAAGTTAGGATTTATTTTACAGGTAATTTTGTATTTCTTTTAGCTAGGTAGTTATTAAATAGTTAATAACTATTTAATAACTATTCTAACTAGCTAAAATAAATACAAAGTTACCTGTAAAATAAATATAAATCCTAAGATAGCTATAATATAATTATTAATTATATTGTAGCTATCTTAGGGTTTATTTTACAGGTAAGTATTTATTTTTAAATAGGAATAATTTATTAAAGTATAGTGTAGTGTTAGGTGTAATTGTAACTTAGGTTAGGATTTATTTCACAGGTACATTTCTCTTTATTTTAGCTAGGTAAGCTATTAAATAGTTAATAACTATTTAATAGTTATTGTACATGGTTAAAATAAATTGAAAGGTACCTGTAAAATAAATATAAATCCTAAGATAGCTAGAATATAATTATTATTTATATTGTAGCTATATTAGGGTTTATTTTAAAGGTAAGTATTTAGTTTTAAATAGGATTCATTTAGTTAATAAGAGTAAATTTATTTAGATTTATTTAATTAATATTTAAGTTAGGGGGGCGTTAGGGTTAGGGTTAGACTTAGGTTTAGGGGTTAATAATTTTATTACAGTGGCAGCGGCGTAGTGGGGGGCAGGATAGGGGTTAATAAATTTATTATAGGTGGCGACGGTGTAGGGGGGGCAGGATAAGGGTTAATACATTTAATATAGGTTGCGGCGGGTTCAGGGAGCGGTGGTTTAGGGGTTAATACATTTATTATAGTTGCTGTGGGCTCCGGGAGCGGCGGTTTAGGGGTTAATATGTATAGAGTAGCTTGCGGTGGGCTCCAGGAGCGGCGGTTTAGGGGGTAATAACTTTATTTAGTTGCGGCGGTGTAGGGGGGGTCAGATTAGTGGTGTTTAGACTCGGGGTACATGTTAGGGTGTTAGGTGCAGACAGCTCCCATAGAAATCAATGGGATGTCTGTCAGCAGCGAACTTGTACTTTCGCTATGGTCAGACTCCCATTGATTCCTATGGGATCCGCCGCCTCCAGGGGTGGCGGATTGAAAACCAGGTACGCTGGGCCGTAAAAGTGCCGAGCGTACCTGCTAGTTTTTTGATAGCTAGCAAAAGTAGTAAGAATGTGCCGCACTTGTGTGCGGAACATCTGGAGTGACGTAAGAATCGATCTGTGTCGGACTGAGTCCGGCGGATCGATGCTTACGTCACAAAATTCTACTTTTGCCGGTCTCGAGCCTTTGATAACTAAGGCGAATCAGCCTCGCCACAAATACGCTGCGGAATTCCAGCGTATTTGAGGTTGACGGCTTGATAACTAGGCCCCACAGTATGTAGTGCTAGTGATGTATAACAGGGAGATCACATACAGTGTGTAGAGCTAGTGATGTATAACAGGGAGATCACATACAGTGTGTAGAGCTAGTAATGTATAACAGGGAGATCACATACAGTGTGTAGAGCTAGTGATGTTTAACAGGGAGATCACATACAGTGTATAGAGCTAGTGATGTATAACAGGGAGATCACATACAGTGTATAGAGCTAGTGATGTATAACAGGGAGATCACATACAGTGGATAGAGCTAGTGATGTATGAGAGGGAGATCACATACAGTGTATAGAGCAAGTGATGTATAACAGGGAGATCACATACAGTGTGTAGATCTAGTGATGTATAACAGAGAGATCACATACAGTGGGTAGAGCTAGTGATGTATGAGAGGGAGATCACATACAGTGTGTAGAACTAGTGATGTATAACAGGGAGAACACATACAGTGTGTAGAGCTAGTGATGTATAACAGGGAGATCACATACAGTGTGTAGAGCTAGTGGTGTATAACAGGGAGATCACATACAGTATGTAGATCTAGTGATGTATATCAGGGAGATCACATTCAGTGTGCAGAGCTAGTGATGTATAACAGGTAGATCACATACAGTGTGTAGAGCTAGTAATGTATAACAGGGAGATCACATTCAGTGTGCAGAGCTAGTAATGTATAACAGGTAGATCACATACAGTGTGCAGAGCTAGTGGTGTATAACAGGTAGATCACATACAGTGTGTAGAGCTAGTGATGTATAACAGGGAGATCACATACAGTATGTAGAGCTAGTGATGTATAACAGGTAGATCACATACAGTGTGTAGAGCTAGTGATGTATAACAGGGAGATCACATACAGTGTGTAGAGCTAGTGGTGTATAACAAGGAGATCACATACAGTGTGTAGAGCTAGTAATGAATAACAGGGAGATCACGTACAGTGTATAGAGCTAGTGATGTTTAACAGGTAGATCACGTACAGTATGTAGAGCTAGTGATGTATAACAGGGAGATCACATACAGTGTGTAGAGCTAGTGATGTATAACAGGGAGATCACATACAGTGTGTAGAGCTAGTGATGTATAACAGGGAGATCACATACAGTGTGTAGAGCTAGTGATGTATAACAGGGAGATCACATACAGTGTGTAGAGCTAGTGATGTATAACAGGGAGATCACATACAGGGTGTAGAGCTAGTGATGTATAACAGGGAGATCACATACAGTGTGTATAGCTAGTGATGTATAACAGGGAGATCACATACAGTATGTAGAAATAGTGATGTATAACAGGGAGATCACATACAGTGTGTAGAGCTAGTGATGTATAACAGGGAGATCACATACAGTGTATAGAGCTAGTGATGTATGACAGGGAGATCACATACAGTGTATAGAGCTAGTGATGTATAACAGGGAGATCACATACAGTGTATAGAGCTAGTGATGTATAACAGGGAGATCACATACAGTGTGTAGAGCTAGTGATGTATAAAAGGGAGATCACATACAGTGTGTAGAGCTAGTGATGTATAACAGGGAGATCACATACAGTATGTAGAACTAGTGATGTATAACAGGGAGAACACATACAGTGTGTAGAGCTAGTGATGTATAACAGGGAGATCACATACAGTGTGTAGAGCTAGTGGTGTATAACAGGGAGATCACATACAGTATGTAGAGCTAGTGATGTATAACAGGGAGATCACATTCAGTGTGCAGAGCTAGTGGTGTATAACAAGGAGATCACATACAGTGTGTAGAGCTGGTAATGAATAACAGGGAGATCACGTACAGTGTATAGAGCTAGTGATGTATAACAGGGAGATCATATACAGTGTGTAGAGCTAGTGATGTATAACAGGGAGATCACATACAGTGTGTAGAGCTAGTGATGTATAACAGGGAGATCACATACAGTGTGTAGAGCTAGTGATGTATAATAGGGAGATCACATACAGTGTATAGAGCTAGTGATGTATAGCAGGGAGATCACATACAGTGTATAGAGCTAGTGATGTAAAACAGGTAGATCACATACAGTGTATAGAGCTAGTGATGTATAACAGGGATATCACATACAGTGTGTAGAGCTAGTGATGTATAACAGGGAGATCACATACAGTGTGTAGAGCTAGTGATGTATAACAGGGAGATCACATACAGTGTGTAGAGCTAGTGATGTATAACAGGGAGATCACATACAGTGTGTAGAGCTAGTGATGTATAACAGGGAGATCACATACAGGGTGTAGAGCTAGTGATGTATAGCAGGGAGATCACATACAGTGGATAGAGCTAGTCATGTATAACAGGGAGATCACATACAGTATGTAGAGATAGTGATGTATAACAGGGAGATCACATACAGTGTGTAGAGCTAGTGATGTATAACAGGGAGATCACATACAGTGTGTAGAGCTAGTGATGTATGACAGGGAGATCACATACAGTATGTAGAGCTAGTGATGTATAACAGGTAGATCACATACAGTGTGTATAGCTAGTGATGTATAACAGGGAGATCACATACAGTATGTAGTGCTAGTGATGTATAACAGGGAGATCACATACAGGGTGTAGAGCTAGTGATGTATAGCAGGGAGATCACATACAGTGGGTAGAGCTAGTGATGTATAACAGGGAGATCACATACAGTGTATAGAGCTAGTGATGTATGACAGGGAGATTACATACAGTATGTAGAGATAGTGATGTATAACAGGGAGATCACATACAGTGTGTAGAGCT
The DNA here is from genome assembly GCF_027579735.1 of Bombina bombina. NCBI lineage: Eukaryota > Metazoa > Chordata > Amphibia > Anura > Bombinatoridae > Bombina > Bombina bombina. The sequence continues at coordinate 135,917,086 of NC_069503.1, forward strand.
AGTGATGTATAACAGGGAGATCACATACAGTGTGTAGAGCTAGTGATGTATAACAGGGAGATCACATATAGTGTGTAGAGCTAGTGATGTATAACAGGGAGATCACATACAGTGTGTAGAGCTAGTGATGTATAACAGGGAGATCACATACAGTGTATAGAGCTAGTGATATATAACAGGTAGATCACATACAGTGTATAGAGCTAGTGATGTATAACAGGGAGATCACATACAGTGTATAGAGCTAGTGATGTATAACAGTGAGATCACATACAGTGTGTAGAGCTATGGATGTATAACAGGGAGATCACATACAGTGTGTAGAGCTAGTGATGTATAACAGGGAGATCACATACAGTGTGTAGAGCTAGTGATGTATAACAGGGAGATCACATATGTGTAGAGCTAGTGATGTATAACAGGGAGATCACATACAGTGTGTAGAGCTAGTGATGTATAACAGGGACATCACATACAGTGTATAGAGCTAGTGATGTATAACAGGGAGATCACATACAGTGTGTAGAGCTAGTGATGTATAACAGGGAGATCACATACAGTGTGTAGAGCTAGTGATGTATAACAGGGAGATCACATACAGTGTGTAGAGCTAGTGATGTATAACAGGGACATCACATACAGTGTATAGAGCTAGTGATGTATAACAGTGAGATCACATACAGTGTGTAGAGCTAGTGATGTATAACAGGGAGATCACATACAGTGTGTAGAGCTAGTGATGTATAACAGGGAGATCACATACAGTGTATAGAGCTAGTGATGTATAACAGGTAGATCACATACAGTGTGTAGAGCTAGTGATGTATTATAGGGAGATCACATACAGTAGGGTAGAGCTAGTGATGTATAATAGGGAGATCACATACAGTGTGTAGAGCTAGTGATGTATAACAGGGAGATCACATACAGTAGGGTAGAGCTAGTGATGTATAACAGGGAGATCACATACAGTGTGTAGAGCTAGTGATGTATAACAGGGAGATCACATACAGTGTATAGAGCTAGTGATGTATAACAGGGAGATCACATACATTGTGTAGAGCTAGTGATGTATAACATGGAGATCACATACAGTGTGTAGAGCTAGTGATGTATAACAGGGAGATCACATACAGTAGGGTAGAGCTAGTGATGTATAACAGGGAGATCACATACAGTGTGTAGAGCTAATGATGTATAACAGGTAGATCACATACACTATATAGAGCTAGTGATGTATAACATTGAGATCACATACAGTGTGTAGAGCTAGTGATGTATAACAGGGAGATCATATACAGTGGGTAGAGCTAGTGATGTATAAGAGGGAGATCACATACAGTGTATAGAGCTAGTGATGTATAATAGGGAGATCACATACAGTGTGTAGAGCTAGTGATGTATAACAGGGAGATCATATACAGTGTGTAGAGCTAGTGATGTATAACAGGGAGATCATATACAGTGTGTAGAGCTAGTGATGTATAACAGGGAGATCACATACAGTGTGTAGAGCTAGTGATGTATAACAGGGACATCACATACAGTGTATAGAGCTAGTGATGTATAACAGTGAGATCACATACAGTGTGTAGAGCTAGTGATGTATAACAGGGAGATCACATACAGTGTGTAGAGCTAGTGATGTATAACAGGGAGATCACATACAGTGTATAGAGCTAGTGATGTATAACAGGTAGATCACATACAGTGTGTAGAGCTAGTGATGTATTATAGGGAGATCACATACAGTAGGGTAGAGCTAGTGATGTATAATAGGGAGATCACATACAGTGTGTAGAGCTAGTGATGTATAACAGGGAGATCACATACAGTGTATAGAGCTAGTGATGTATAACAGGGAGATCACATACAGTGTGTAGAGCTAGTGATGTATAACATGGAGATCACATACAGTGTGTAGAGCTAGTGATGTATAACAGGGAGATCACATACAGTAGGGTAGAGCTAGTGATGTATAACAGGGAGATCACATACAGTGTGTAGAGCTAGTGATGTATAACAGGGAGATCATATACAGTGGGTAGAGCTAGTGATGTATAAGAGGGAGATCACATACAGTGTATAGAGCTAGTGATGTATAATAGGGAGATCACATACAGTGTGTAGAGCTAGTGATGTATAACAGGGAGATCATATACAGTGTGTAGAGCTAGTGATGTATAACAGGGAGATCATATACAGTGGGTAGAGCTAGTGATGTATAACAGGGAGATCACATACAGTGTGTAGAGCTAGTGATGTATAACAGGGAGATCACATACAGTGTGTAGAGCTAGTGATGTATAACAGGGAGATCACGTACAGTGTATAGAGCTAGTGATGTTTAACAGGTAGATCACGTACAGTATGTAGAGCTAGTGATGTATAACAGGGAGATCACATACAGTGTGTAGAGCTAGTGATGTATAATAGGGAGATCACATACAGTGTGTAGAGCTAGTCATGTATAACAGGGAGATCACATACAGTGTGTAGAGCTAGTGATGTATAACAGGGAGATCACATACAGTGTATAGAGCTAGTGATGTATAATAGGGAGATCACATACAGTGTATAGAGCTAGTGATGTATAACAGGGTGATCACGTACAGTATGTAGTGCTAGTGATGTATTATAGGGAGATCACATACAGTGTGTAGAGCTAGTGATGTATAACAGGGAGATCACATACAGTGTGTAGAGCTAGTGATGTATAACAGGGAGATCACATACAGTAGGGTAGAGCTAGTGATGTATAACAGGGAGATCACATACAGTGTGTACAGCTAGTGATGTATAATAGGGAGATCACATATAGTGTGTAGAGCTAGTGATGTATAACAGGGAGATCACATACAATGTGTAGAGCTAGTGATGTATAACAGGGAGATCACATACAGTGTGTAGAGCTAGTGATGTATAATAGGGAGATCACATACAGTGTATAGAGCTAGTGATGTATAACAGGGAGATCACATACAGTATATAGAGCTAGTGATGTATAATAGGGAGATCACATACAGTGTGTAGAGCTAGTGATGTATTATAGGGAGATCACATACAGTGTATAGAGCTAGTTATGTATAACAGGGAGATCACATACAGTGTGTAGAGCTACGGATGTATAACAGGGAGATCACATATAGTATGTAGAGCTAGTGATGTATAACAGGGAGATCACATACAGTATGTAGAGCTAGTGATGTATAACAGGGAGATCACATACAGTGTATAAAGCTAGTGATGTATAACAGGTAGATCACATACAGTGTATAGAGCTAGTGATGTATGACAGGGAGATCACATACAGTATGTAGAGCTAGTGATGTATAACAGGGAGATCACATACAGTGTGTAGAGCTAGTGATGTATAACAGGGAGATCACATACAGTGTGTAGAGCTAGTGATGTATAACAGGGAGATCACATACAGTGTGTAGAGCTAGTGATGTATAACAGAGAGATCACATACAGTGTGTAGAGCTAGTGATGTATAACAGGGAGATCACATACAGTAGGGTAGAGCTAGTGATGTATAATAGGGAGATCACATACAGTGTATAGAGCTAGTGATGTATAATAGGGAGATCACATACAGTGTATAGAGCTAGTGATGTATTATAGGGAGATCACATACAGTGTATAGAGCTAGTGATGTATAACAGGGAGATCACATACAGTGTGTAGAGCTAGTGATGTATAACAGGGAGATCACATACAGTGTGTAGAGCTAGTGATGTATAACAGGGAGATCACATACAGTGTATAAAGCTAGTGATGTATAACAGGGAGATCACATACAGTGTGTATAGCTAGTGATGTATAACAGGGAGATCACATACAGTGTGTAGAGCTAGTGATGTATAACAGGGAGATCACATACAGTGTGTAGAGCTAGTGATGTATAACAGGGAGATCACATACAGTGTGTAGAGCTAGTGATGTATAATAGGGAGATCACATACAGTGTGTAGAGCTAGTGATGTATAACAGGGAGATCACATACAGTGTGTAGAGCTAGTGATGTATAACAGGGAGATCACATACAGTAGGGTAGAGCTAGTGATGTATAACAGGGAGATCACATACAGTGTGTAGAGCTAGTGATGTATTATAGGGAGATCACATACAGTGTGTAGAGCTAGTGATGTATTATAGGGAGATCACATACAGTGTGTAGAGCTAGTGATGTATAACAGGGAGATCACATACAGTGTGTAGAGCTAGTGATGTATAACAGGGAGATCACATACAGTGTGTAGAGCTAGTGATGTATAACAGGGAGATCACATACAGTGTGTAGAGCTAGTGATGTATAACAGGGAGATCACATACAGTGTGTAGAGCTAGTGATGTATAACAGGGAGATCATATACAGTGTATAGAACAAGTGGTGTATAACAGGGAGATCACATACAGTGTGTACAGCTAGTGATGTATAACAGGGAGATCACATACAGTGTGTAGTACTAGTGATGTATAACAGGGAGATCACATACAGTGTATAGAGCTAGTGTTGTATAACAGGTAGATCACATACAGTGTGTAGAGCTAGTGATGTATAACAGGGAGATCACATACAGTGTGTAGAGCTAGTGATGTATAACAGGGAGATCACATACAGTGTGTAGAGCTAGTGATGTATAACAGGGAGATCACATACAGTAGGGTAGAGCTAGTGATGTATAATAGGGAGATCACATACAGTGTATAGAGCTAGTGATGTATAATAGGGAGATCACATACAGTGTATAGAGCTAGTGATGTATTATAGGGAGATCACATGCAGTGTATAGAGCTAGTGATGTATAACAGGGAGATCACATACAGTGTGTAGAGCTAGTGATGTATAACAGGGAGATCACATACAGTGTGTAGAGCTAGTGATGTATAACAGGGAGATCACATACAGTGTATAAAGCTAGTGATGTATAACAGGGAGATCACATACAGTGTGTATAGCTAGTGATGTATAACAGGGAGATCACATACAGTGTGTAGAGCTAGTGATGTATAACAGGGAGATCACATACAGTGTGTAGAGCTAGTGAAGTATAACAGGGATATCACATACAGTGTGTAGAGCTAGTGATGTATAATAGGGAGATCACATACAGTGTGTAGAGCTAGTGATGTATAACAGGGAGATCACATACAGTGTGTAGAGCTAGTGATGTATAACAGGGAGATCACATACAGTAGGGTAGAGCTAGTGATGTATAACAGGGAGATCACATACAGTGTGTAGAGCTAGTGATGTATTATAGGGAGATCACATACAGTGTGTAGAGCTAGTGATGTATAACAGGGAGATCACATACAGTGTGTAGAGCTAGTGAAGTATAACAGGGAGATCACATACAGTGTGTAGAGCTAGTGATGTATAATAGGGAGATCACATACAGTGTGTAGAGCTAGTGATGTATAACAGGGAGATCACATACAGTGTGTAGAGCTAGTGATGTATAACAGGGAGATCACATACAGTAGGGTAGAGCTAGTGATGTATAACAGGGAGATCACATACAGTGTGTAGAGCTAGTGATGTATTATAGGGAGATCACATACAGTGTGTAGAGCTAGTGATGTATTATAGGGAGATCACATACAGTGTGTAGAGCTAGTGATGTATAACAGGGAGATCACATACAGTGTGTAGAGCTAGTGATGTATAACAGGGAGATCACATACAGTGTGTAGAGCTAGTGATGTATAACAGGGAGATCACATACAGTGTGTAGAGCTAGTGATGTATAACAGGGAGATCACATACAGTGTGTATAGCTAGTGATGTATAACAGGGAGATCACATACAGTGTGTAGAGCTAGTGATGTATAACAGGGAGATCACATACAGTGTATAGAGCTAGTGATGTATAACAGGGAGATCACATACAGTGTGTAGAGCTAGTGATGTATAACAGGGAGATCATATACAGTGTATAGAACAAGTGGTGTATAACAGGGAGATCACATACAGTGTGTACAGCTAGTGATGTATAACAGGGAGATCACATACAGTGTGTAGTGCTAGTGATGTATAACAGGGAGATCACATACAGTGTATAGAGCTAGTGATGTATAACAGGTAGATCACATACAGTGTGTAGAGCTAGTGATGTATAACAGGGAGATCACATACAGTGTGTAGAGCTAGTGATGTATAACAGGGAGATCACATGCAGTGTGTATAGCTAGTGATGTATAACAGGGAGATCACATACAGTGTGTAGAGCTAGTAATGTATAACAGGGAGATCACATACAGTGTGTATAGCTAGTGATGTATAACAGGGAGATCACATACAGTGTGTAGAGCTAGTGATGTATAACAGGGAGATCACATACAGTGTGTATAGCTAGTGATGTATAACAGGGAGATCACATACAGTGTGTAGAGCTAGTGATGTATAACAGGGAGATCATATACAGTGTATAGAACAAGTGGTGTATAACAGGGAGATCACATACAGTGTGTACAGCTAGTGATGTATAACAGGGAGATCACATACAGTGTGTAGTGCTAGTGATGTATAACAGGGAGATCACATACAGTGTATAGAGCTAGTGATGTATAACAGGTAGATCACATACAGTGTGTAGAGCTAGTGATGTATAACAGGGAGATCACATACAGTGTGTAGAGCTAGTGATGTATAACAGGGAGATCACATACAGTGTGTATAGCTAGTGATGTATAACAGGGAGATCACATACAGTGTGTAGAGCTAGTAATGTATAACAGGGAGATCACATACAGTGTGTATAGCTAGTGATGTATAACAGGGAGATCACATACAGTGTGTAGAGCTAGTGATGTATAACAGGGAGATCATATACAGTGTGTAGAACTAGTGATGTATAACAGTGAGATCACATACAGTGTATAGAGCTAGTGATGTATAACAGGTAGATCACATACAGTGTGTAGAGCTAGTGATGTATTATAGGGAGATCACATACAGTGTGTAGAGCTAATGATGTATAACAGGTAGATCACATACAGTGTGTAGAGCTAGTGATGTATAACAGGGAGATCACATACAGTGTGTAGAGCTAGTGATGTATAACAGGGAGATCACATACAGTGGGTAGAGCTAGTGATGTATAAGAGGGAGATCACATACAGTGTGTAGAGCTAGTGATGTATAACAGGGAGATCACATACAGTATGTAGAGCTAGTGATGTATAACAGGGAGATCACATACAGTGTATAGAGCTAGTGATGTATAACAGGGAGATCACATACAGTGTGTAGAGCTAGTGATGTATAACAGGGAGATCATATACAGTGTATAGAACAAGTGGTGTATAACAGGGAGATCACATACAGTGTGTACAGCTAGTGATGTATAACAGGGAGATCACATACAGTGTGTAGTGCTAGTGATGTATAACAGGGAGATCACATACAGTGTATAGAGCTAGTGATATATAACAGGTAGATCACATACAGTGTGTAGAGCTAGTGATGTATAACAGGGAGATCACATACAGTGTGTAGAGCTAGTGATGTATAACAGGGAGATCACATACAGTGTGTATAGCTAGTGATGTATAACAGGGAGATCACATACAGTGTGTAGAGCTAGTAATGTATAACAGGGAGATCACATACAGTGTGTATAGCTAGTGATGTATAACAGGGAGATCACATACAGTGTGTAGAGCTAGTGATGTATAACAGGGAGATCATATATAGTGTGTAGAACTAGTGATGTATAACAGTGAGATCACATACAGTGTATAGAGCTAGTGATGTATAACAGGTAGATCACATACAGTGTGTAGAGCTAGTGATGTATTATAGGGAGATCACATACAGTGTGTAGAGCTAATGATGTATAACAGGTAGATCACATACAGTGTGTAGAGCTAGTGATGTATAACAGGGAGATCACATACAGTGTGTAGAGCTAGTGATGTATAACAGGGAGATCACATACAGTGGGTAGAGCTAGTGATGTATAAGAGGGAGATCACATACAGTGTGTAGAGCTAGTGATGTATAACAGGGAGATCACATACAGTGTGTAGAGCTAGTGATGTATAACAGGGAGATCATATACAGTGTATAGAGCTAGTGATGTATAACAGGGAGATCACATACAGTGTATAGAGCTAGTGATGTATAACAGGGAGATCACATACAGTGTGTAGAGCTAGTGATGTATAACAGGGAGATCATATACAGTGTATAGAACAAGTGGTGTATAACAGGGAGATCACATACAGTGTGTACAGCTAGTGATGTATAACAGGGAGATCACATACAGTGTGTAGAGCTAGTGATGTATAACAGGGAGATCACATACAGTGTATAGAGCTAGTGATGTATAACAGGTAGATCACATACAGTGTGTAGAGCTAGTGATGTATAACAGGGAGATCACATACAGTGTGTAGAGCTAGTGATGTATAACAGGGAGATCACATACAGTGTGTATAGCTAGTGATGTATAACAGGGAGATCACATACAGTGTGTAGAGCTAGTAATGTATAACAGGGAGATCACATACAGTGTGTATAGCTAGTGATGTATAACAGGGAGATCACATACAGTGTGTAGAGCTAGTGATGTATAACAGGGAGATCATATACAGTGTGTAGAACTAGTGATGTATAACAGTGAGATCACATACAGTGTATAGAGCTAGTGATGTATAACAGGTAGATCACATACAGTGTGTAGAGCTAGTGATGTATTATAGGGAGATCACATACAGTGTGTAGAGCTAATGATGTATAACAGGTAGATCACATACAGTGTGTAGAGCTAGTGATGTATAACAGGGAGATCACATACAGTGTGTAGAGCTAGTGATGTATAACAGGGAGATCACATACAGTGGGTAGAGCTAGTGATGTATAAGAGGGAGATCACATACAGTGTGTAGAGCTAGTGATGTATAACAGGGAGATCATATACAGTGTGTAGAGCTAGTGATGGATAACAGGGAGATCACATACAGTGTGTAGAGCTAGTGATGTATTATAGGGAGATCACATACAGTGTGTAGAGCTAATGATGTATAACAGGTAGATCACATACAGTGTGTAAAGCTAGTGATGTATAACAGGGAGATCACATACAGTGTGTAGAGCTAGTGATGTATTATATGGAGATCACATACAGTGTGTAGAGCTAATGATGTATAACAGGTAGATCACATACAGTGTGTAGAGCTAGTGATGTATAACAGGGAGATCACATACAGTGTGTAGAGCTAGTGATGTATAACAGGGAGATCACATACAGTGGGTAGAGTTAGTGATGTATAAGAGGGAGATCACATACAGTGTGTAGAGCTAGTGATGTATAACAGGGAGATCACATACAGTGTATAGAGCTAGTGATGTATAATAGGGAGATCACATACAGTGGGTAGAGCTAGTGATGTATAACAGGGAGATCACATACAGTGGGTAGAGCTAGTGATGTATAACAGGGAGATCACATACAGTAGGGTAGAGCTAGTGAAATATAATAGGGAGATCACATACAGTAGGGTAGAGCTAGTGATGTATAACAGGGAGATCACATACAGTGTATAGAGCTAGTGATGTATAACAGGGAGATCACATACAGTGTGTAGAGCTAGTGATGTATAACAGGGAGATCACATACAGTGTATAGAGCTAGTGATGTATAACAGGGAGATCACATACAGTGTATAGAGCTAGTGATGTATAATAGGGAGATCACATACAGTGGGTAGAGCTAGTGATGTATAACAGGGAGATCACATACAGTGGGTAGAGCTAGTGATGTATAACAGGGAGATCACATACAGTGTATAGAGCTAGTGATGTATAACAGGGAGATCATATACAGTGTATAGAGCTAGTGATGTATAACAGGGAGATCACATACAGTGGGTAGAGCTAGTGATGTATAAGAGGGAGATCACATACAGTGTGTAGAGCTAGTGATGTATAACAGGGAGATCACATACAGTGTGTAGAGCTAGTGATGTATAATAGGGAGATCACATACAGTGTGTAGAGCTAGTGATGTATAACAGGGAGATCACATACAGTGTGTAGAGCTAGTGATGTATAACAGGGAGATCACATACAGTGTGTAGAGCTAGTGATGTATAACAGGGAGATCACATACAGTGTGTAGAGCTAGTGATGTATAACAGGGAGATCACATACAGTAGGGTAGAGCTAGTGAAATATAATAGGGAGATCACATACAGTAGGGTAGAGCTAGTGATGTATAACAGGGAGATCACATACAGTGGGTAGAGCTAGTGATGTATAAGAGGGAGATGTGTGGAGGATGATGGCAGCTGTAGCCTACATAGTTTTTTTATAGATAATATTGTACATATTTTTTCAGGATAGATGTTTGTTTCAACAGATGACAACATCTATTTTAAATGACAACATAACAGAAGAATAGCTATTTGTAAACTATTTATTACACTCCAGCAGGTAAAATGGAAACACATTTTAAGTTACACTTTCCCTTTAAGGACACTTTGTCACACCCTTAGTTGTAAGAAGCCTTTTCTCAGTTCATGATGTAAACATGATGAACTGCTAGACTTCTTTCGTTCCTAGGTAATACCCGGCTTACCTGCTCCACCCCAAGCAAACTCACGCAAATTCCACATCCGTCACTCAGATCACATTTCTTTTTCTCTGCTGCACGGAGCACCACAAACAAAGCCTTTCCCAGCACACCTAACTTTATATAGACACCGCTGATAACTCCTCTGTCACCTTAAACTGCCACTGATGTTTCAGAGCTGCTCTGTATTAAGTATTCCTTAAAGGGATACTGAACCCAATTTTTTTTTCTTTCATGATTTAGATAGAGCAGCAATTTTAATAACTTTCTATTTTACCCCTATTATCATTTTTTATTTGTTCTTTTTGTATCTTTATTTGAAAAGCAGGAATGTAAAGTTTAGGAGCCGGTCCATTTCTGATTGGTGGCTAAATGTAGCCACCAATCAGCAAGCGCTACCCAGGGTGCTTAAAGAAAAATGATCCGGCTCCTATTATCAAAGAAAAATTGATAATAGGATCAAATTAGAAAGTTGCTTAAGATTGCATGCTTTATCAATGGGTTTCATAAACCTTTAAGTGACAGTATATTAATTTTAAAAGATGGTATATTTAATAGCTTAGGCTTTTTAGTGATTTTATATAAGCTGGGATTTCTTTATATTCATTGTTTTGTAGGGTACGTCTAATGTTTAATACAGTTTATGAAAGCTTTGACCTTCACCTTGCAGCATTGTCTTTATTAAGAGAACTGAGAGGGGTAATGTTTGGCGTTAGTCCTGTGTTGTGCTAAATACATATTGAGTTGAGCCTCATTTAACTTATGACTCGTTGCTACTCCGAGAAAGAAGTCTAAGCTATGGGACTTGTAGACGAAAACTTTTATGGACTGCTCACAACTTATTTGTGAGCTTTATATTAATAATTATTTTACAATTAATAATAAGAATATTTATACAAAAATGTAAAAATATTTTTAACAACATGTCCACAAATCTTTGGTAAAGTTGTTTACATTTCTTTTGATTATGATACTATTTTAAGTATATTTTTATTAGATTCTACATATTTCCATATCTCACACAACCCTCTAATTTGTTAAAAGCTATATTTTTACTATTACTGCATGTGCTACTTTTCTGGAGAACCATATTTATTTCCATCTTCTTTTACTTTTATAAGTTGCATCTAAAATGGCATTCTTCAATTATCTCCACTATTCTTGTGCTCCTATAATCCATATATAATATCTAATTTGATACAGTTTGGTACCACAAAATTCTTCTTACAAATCATCTTCAGGGACACAGTCTAGCTTAATAAATTCAACAGCTTTCTTCAAATCTGTGAATTCTCTTTCTCATTTAAGGCAGCGTGGGAACAAAGGCATTAAACATCAAAGTTATTAACTAAATAACTGTATAAGAGTACAATGTTATGGGCCAGATTACAAGTGGAGCACAAACATTTGCGCCCAACAGATAAGGCGTTTATCACAGGTGTTTGCGCTCATTCTGCTTACCGCTAGTATTATAATTTTAAATTAAACGTGTTCACTTGAGTGCAAACCTCATTTACGCTAGAATAATTACTGCGACTTCAGAGCTCTGTTTAACTGTTTCACAAAATATAAAAGTTTTACAAAACACATCAAAAATACATTAAAAAGAACAGTTACACTCATAACACCAGCTAATAAAAATATTTTAGTTATAAAGGCTCAAATATATGAGATCTCAGGATATGTCTATATACTGTGGGGCCTAGTTATCAAGCCGTCAACCTCAAATACGCTGGAATTCCGCAGCGTATTTGTGGCGAGGCTGATACGCCTTAGTTATCAAAGGCTCGAGACCGGCAAAAGTAGAATTTTGTGACGTAAGCATCGATCCGCCGGACTCAGTCCGACACAGATCGATTCTTACGTCACTCCAGATGTTCCGCACACAAGTGCGGCACATTCTCACTACTTTTGCTAGTTATCAAAAAACTAGCAGGTACGCTCTGCACTTTTACGGCCCAGCGTACCTGGTTTTCAAACCGCCACCCCTGGAGGCGGCGGATCCCATAGGAATCAATGGGAGTCTGACCATAGCGAAAGTACAAGTTCGCTGCTGACAGACATCCCATTGATTTCTATGGGAGCTGTCTACACCTAACACCCTAACATGTACCCCGAGTCTAAACACCACTAATCTGTCCCCCCTACACCGCCGCAACTAAATAAAGTTATTACCCCCTAAACCGCCGCTCCCGGAGCCCACCGCAAGCTACTCTATACATATTAACCCCTAAACCGCCGCTCCCGGAGCCCACCGCAACTATAATAAATGTATTAACCCCTAAACCACCGCTCCCTGAACCCGCCGCAACCTATATTAAATGTATTAACCCCTATCCTGCCCCCCTACACCGTCGCCACCTATAATACATTTATTAACCCCTAATCTGCCCCCCCTACACCGTCGCCACCTATAATAAATTTATTAACCCCTATCCTGCCTCCCACTATGCCGCCGCCACTGTAATAAAATTATTAACCCCTAAACCTAAGTCTAACCCTAACCCTAACGCCCCCCTAACTTAAATATTAATTAAATAAATCTAAATAAATTAACTCTTATTAACTAAATGAATCCTATTTAAAACTAAATACTTACCTTTAAAATAAACCCTAATATAGCTACAATATAAATAATAATTATATTCTAGCTATCTTAGGATTTATATTTATTTTACAGGTACCTTTCATTTTTTTTAACCATGTACAATAACTATTAAATAGTTATTAACTATTTAATAGCTTACCTAGCTAAAATAAAGAGAAATGTACCTGTAAAATAAATCCTAACCTAAGTTACAATTACACCTAACACTACACTATACTTTAATAAATTATTCCTATTTAAAACTAAATACTTACCTGTAAAATAAATCCTAAGATAGCTACAATATAATTAATAATTATATTATAGCTATCTTAGGATTTATATTTATTTTACAGGTAACTTTGTATTTATTTTAGCTAGTTAGAATAGTTATTAAATAGTTATTAACTATTTAATAACTACCTAGCTAAAAGAAATACAAAATTACCTGTAAAATAAATCCTAACTTAAGTTACAATTAAACCTAATACTACACTATCATTAAATTAATTAAATAAACTACCTACAAATAACTACAATTAAATACAATTACATAAACTAAATAAAGTACAAAAAATAAAAAAAGCTAAGTTACAAAAAATAAAAAAATAAGTTACAAACATGTTAAAAATATTACAACAATTTTAAGCTACTTACACCTAATCTAAGCCCCATAATAAAATAACAAACCCCCCCCAAAATAAAAAAAATGCCCTACCCTATTCTAAATTAAATAAAGTTCAAAGCTCTTTTACCTTACCAGCCCTTAAAAGGGCCATTTGTGGGGGCATGCCCCAAAGAAAACAGCTCTTTTGCCTGTAAAAGAAAAATACAACCCCCCCCCAACATTAAAACCCACCACCCACATACCCCTAATCTAACCCAAACCCCCCTTACAAAAACCTAACACTAATCCCCTGAAGATCATCCTACCTTGTCTTCACTCAGCCGAGCAGCGATGGAACCGAAGTGGACATCCGGAGCGGAAGAAGTTAATCCTCCAAGCGGCGCTGAAGAAATCTTCCATCCGATGAAGTCATCATCCAGGCGGCGCTGAAGAAAAGTCTTCGATCCGGCCGATGTCATCTTCAAAGAGGCGCTGAAGAGGTCTTCTATCCGGGCGAAGTCATCTTCCAAGCCGGTTCTTGAATCTTCCTTCCGCCGACGCGGAACCTCCTTCTTCACCGACGGACTACGACGAATGACGGCTCCTTTAAGGGACATCATCCAAGATGGCGTCCCCTCAATTCCGATTGGCTGATAGGATTCTTTCAGCCAATCGGAATTAAGGTAGGAAAATTCTGATTGGCTGATGGAATCAGCCAATCAGATTCAAGTTCAATCCGATTGGCTGATCCAATCAGCCAATCAGATTGAGCTCGCATTCTATTGGCTGATCGGAACAGCCAATAGAATGCGAGCTCAATCTGATTGGCTGATTCCATCAGCCAATCAGATTTTTCCTACCTTAATTCCGATTGGCTGATAGAATCAGCCAATCGGAATTGAGGGGATGCCATCTTGGATGACGTCCCTTAAAGGAGCCTTCATTCGTCGTAGTCCGTCGGTGAAGAAGGAGGTTCCGCGTCGGCGGAAGGAAGATTCAAGACCCGGCTTGGAAGATGACATCGCCCGGATAGAAGACCTCTTCAGCGCCTCTTTGAAGATGACATCGGCCGGATCGAAGACTTTTCTTCAGCGCCGCCTGGATGATGACTTCATCGGATGGAAGATTTCTTCAGCGCCGCTTGGAGGATTAACTTCTTCCGCTCCGGATGTCCACTTCGGTTCCATCGCTGCTCGGCTGAGTGAAGACAAGGTAGGATGATCTTCAGGGGATTAGTGTTAGGTTTTTGTAAGGGGGGTTTGGGTTAGATTAGGGGTATGTGGGTGGTGGGTTTTAATGTTGGGGGGGGTTGTATTTTTCTTTTACAGGCAAAAGAGCTGTTTTCTTTGGGGCATGCCCCCACAAATGTCCCTTTTAAGGGCTGGTAAGGTAAAAGAGCTTTGAACTTTATTTAATTTAGAATAGGGTAGGGCATTTTTTTTATTTTGGGGGGGTTTGTTATTTTATTAGGGGGCTTAGATTAGGTGTAAGTAGCTTAAAATTGTTGTAATATTTTTAACATGTTTGTAACTTATTTTTTTATTTTTTGTAACTTAGCTTTTTTTATTTTTTGTACTTTATTTAGTTTATGTAATTGTATTTAATTGTAGTTATTTGTAGGTAGTTTATTTAATTAATTTAATGATAGTGTAGTATTAGGTTTAATTGTAACTTAAGTTAGGATTTATTTTACAGGTAATTTTGTATTTCTTTTAGCTAGGTAGTTATTAAATAGTTAATAACTATTTAATAACTATTCTAACTAGCTAAAATAAATACAAAGTTACCTGTAAAATAAATATTAATCCTAAAATAGCTATAATATAATTATTAATTATATTGTAGCTATCTTAGGATTTATTTTACAGGTAAGTATTTATTTTTAAATAGGAATAATTTATTAAAGTATAGTGTAGTGTTAGGTGTAATTGTAACTTAGGTTAGGATTTATGTTACAGGTACATTTCTCTTTATTTTAGCTAGGTAAGCTTTTAAATAGTTAATAACTATTTAATAGCTATTGTACCTGGTTAAAATAAATTGAAAGGTACCTGTAAAATAAAAATAAATCCTAAGATAGCTAGAATATAATTATTATTTATATTGTAGCTATATTAGGGTTTATTTTAAAGGTAAGTATTTAGTTTTAAATAGGATTCATTTAGTTAATAAGAGTTCATTTATTTAGATTTATTTAATTAATATTTAAGTTAGGGGGGCGTTAGGGTTAGACTTAGGTTTAGGGGTTAATAATTTTATTACAGTGGCGGCGGTGTAGTGGGGGGCAGATTAGGGGTTAATAAATTTATTATAGGTGGCGACGGTGTAAGGGGGGCAGATTAGGGGTTATTAAATTTATTATAGGTGGCGACGGTGTAGGGGGGGCAGGATAGGGGTTAATAGGTTTAATATAGGTTGCGGCGGGTTCAGGGAGCGGCGGTTTAGGGGTTAAACTATTTATTTAGTTGCGGAGAGGTGCGGGATCAGCAGGATAGGGGTTAATAACTTTATAATAGAGGGCGACGGTGTAGGGGGGGCAGGATAGGGGTTACTAGGTATACTGTAGGTGGCAGCGGTGTCCGGGAGCAGCGGTTTAGGGGTTAATACATTTTTTAAAGTTGCGGCAGGGTCTAGGAGCGGCGGTTTAGGGGTTAATACATTTATAAGAGTTGCGGCAGGGTCTAGGAGCGGCGGTTTAGGGGTTAATACATTTATAAGAGTTGCGGCAGGGTCTAGGAGCGGCGGTTTAGGGGTTAATACATTTATAAGAGTTGCGGCAGGGTCTAGGAGCGGCGGTTTAGGGGTTAATACATTTATAAGAGTTGCGGCAGGGTCTAGGAGCGGCAGTTTAGGGGTTAATACATTTATAAGAGTTGCGGCAGGGTCTAGGAGCGGCGGTTTAGGGGTTAATACATTTATAAGAGTTGCAGCGGGGTCTAGGAGCGGCGGTTTAGGGGTTAGTAACTTTATTGAGTTGCGGGAGGCTCCGGGGGCGCCGGTATAGGGATAGAACAGTGTAGTTTAGTGTGAGTGCTTAGTGACAGGCTAGCAATAAAGCTGGGAAAAAGCCGAAGGGCAGCGAGATCGGATGAGTGATAACTCTCACAGTCCGCTGCTCATCGCCCCGCGGCTTTTTGACAGCTTTATTTGATAACTTAGGCGTATTTTTTCAGGTCCGCGGCGGCGATGTGAGGCGAGCCTAGGCGGGCGTATTGGGCCGGCGAAGCCAGAAAAGTAGACGGCTTGATAACTACCCCCCTGTATGTGTATATATGTATTTATATGTGTATATTTGTATTTACAGACATATATACACATATAAACACATCAATTCATGTCTGGTTAGCGCAAATGTTAATATGTTATTGGGTCTTGCGAGAGAGTGGGTTGTTAGTTTTCATTTTACTTTTTTGTTTTCCATTGACTTTTATGGGGGAATGCGTGAACACACACATACAATATTCTAACTTTGGCTTTTTGCGATTGTCGGGTTAGTGCGCAAGCAAAAACAGTTTACTTTTAACTCATAGGGGCATATTTGTCAAAGTGCAAGCAGACATGATACGATGTAGCGTATCATGTCCACTGCACATCGATAAATGCCGACAGCATACGCTGTCGGCATTTATCATTGCACAAGCAATTCACCAGAACTGCTTGTGCAATACCGCCCCCCTGCAGATTCGTGGCAAATCGGCCACTAGCAGGGGGTGTCAATCAACCCAATCGTATTCGATCAGGTTGATTTCTGACCGCCGCCTCAGAGCAGGCAAACGAGTTATGGAGCAGCGGTCTTTAGACCGCTGCTTCATAACTTCTGTTTCCGGCGAAGCCTCGTCGTAAACAAGGAGCATCCATTCGGAGCTTGATAATTCGGCCCCATAATATGAATGCAACCCCTTAAGTGCAAAAAGCTAACTTTAACACAATTAACGCTCAAGCTGAAACGTTAATTTGTGCTCCACTTGTAAAGCAGGGAACTCAGAAGATAATAAGCCACATAGAAGGGATAGATGACAAGATTGCGATGTGTTAATACAGAGCCTGACAACATAGCAGATGAAAGAATACAGCATCTGTGTCCAACAGCTAGTAATACAGACAAATCACCTGAGATGCCTTCCTATTATGTTTTCCATTTGTGCTAATATTGGGCGCGCTAATAGTTACGCCAATTGATATCGGTTTTATTGTGTCTGTTTGCAAGTTAAAGCGCGTCAGGATAGCGTGACCTGAGAGCTCTGGTTAACTGATGAAATAAAAAAATGTCACAAAACAAAAATACATTATTGAATCAAAAAACTATAAGGGATATAAGGTCTCAGGTGTTAGAAAAAGAGGCTCCAAAGGACTTTAACATTAAGACACACACATATATATATATATATATATATATATACATACATGTCTAAATATGTATGTATACCGCACTCACAGACTGGACTGGGTACACATCCTAAGCCACTGTTAACTCCACAGCCCTGAACACTGACAGACAGCTGCAAAGTTCCCAGCAACCCAGGCAGTTAACCCCAGAGCAACCTGGGTGTCAGGTCCGCAGGGGAGCATTACAAACATTAACACAAGGGGGCGTGTCTAGGCGGCGGCCATGGAAGGTCGCAATTTCAGGAGCTCCTGACTTGATGAAGACAATCCGCCGATTATCTTTGCAACACCAAGTCATCTGGATACTAAACTATTACCTATACATACTATGAGACTGGGAGACTCAAATAATATTTACATTGGTGTTTATATGATTGCAGGCTCTTGAACTGGACCGCTGAGGCCCTTGGCGGCGGACAGAACGTGGTTCTCAGCACCCCCCCAGCTTAACCGCTGGGTATTACAGCCGCGAGCAGGCTGCTTGCTCTACAGAAGGGAACTGTCTAACTCGATAAATTAACTTTATTTCTAAAGCTTTTTGATGTGGCTACATCTGTAAATGATAGTTAAGATGGAGGCTATAGACAAATGGGAAACTCAGATTGTTCGGGTACTTGAGGACTCCTACCGAGGTTTAATGGCAGACCTGCACAAAATATTTTCCACTCCACAGCCCGCAGCAAAGCCCGCAGGCGAAACCAAGATGCTTAACATTCCTTTAATGGCAGAAGCGATCAGCAGTACAGTCCGTTACTCAACTGAGTATACAGAGACCTCTAGCTCTATATATGAGAACTCTCGGCAGGTTTCTGAGCACTGGGGTGTTCAGTTTGCAGAGTCCTGGGACGAGACAAGTGAGCCGGATCTCAGAAATACTCGGGTTCTAAAGAGGACCGGGAGGAGTTCAGTGGCTAGGGGTATACTCGGTGTGAGGAGAGCCCCCCTGGAAGACACCGGAACCACAGCTACAGACAGGTCAGACACCTGGCTAAAAACTGGGACAGGCCGAGCTGATTGCCTGGGTGATTGCATACATGTAGTGGGCTCGAGTCGATTAACATCTGTAGCGCCTCAAGAAGACGGAAAACCTGAGCATATGAAGGCTTTGGTTGGGGACTGCAGTCATTGGCACGGAGATCTACTGGGGCAAATAATGAGCGCCTCTTTACAAATACTGCCCGTTTCCAACTTTCACTACACGGTCCCACAACTGGCAAATTGGGACCCCGCTGGGTTCCTCTCAACTTTTAAGTATGCAGTAGCAACGAGGGACACAGGTATCGGATAAGAGGTCTTGTAATGACCCATGCTACGTTCACTAACTGATTGATGTACTTTTAGATATGACGAACTTATTTGTACTTTTGATCTTTGCTTATGAGGGGCCGGGGGCAATATGATTATTGTCGCAGTCATTTGGCAAATTGAACCGGTTTAATCTAGCGGGGCCTCCTGAACTAGCTCATATTTTATTTACATCCAATGTTATGCACACGGGACTTACTGTTTAGGTTACATAGACAATTTAGTTCCTGCCTATATTATGTCTGGGGCTATCTATAGGGATAAAATGTTGATGTCACTAGATGTGTGGTTTTTAGGGGGTATATGTATGCTTTCCCTATAATTATGTTTTAAATGGATCCCAGGGGAGTGTGGGGTATCTAGAGTGCTTATGCAGTTCCATGTGACTCATTTATGATGTTTTATTTCACTTTAGATCAGAAGTGCGGTGTTTTAGTTATGTGAATGTGATATAGAGTTGATCCATGACAAAGTTAATATAGGACTATAGAACATAGTTGCACTAATAGAGGGTATTGTATGTTACATACAATTTGCATCGGGTACTGATCAATTCACACTGAATATATGCTCTTACTGGTCACCGGAGTACACCACAAGACCAACTATATTTTGGTAAATCAGACCACAATGGTTTATCTTAATAACTATGGCTAGGGGGCAATAAGCTACCTGCGGCCGAGGTGGCAGGCCCTCAGACCTTAAATTAAGTCACCATAGGAAGTGGTCTGTAGAAACATACCTATAGAATAATAAGTATGCAGATTTTTGTACTAGCATAATACTTCCATGATATAGTGATCCAGAGCTGTGACAGGCACATGTCTCTTAATTTGCATATATATCCCTACTCCCTGGGTAGACTTTTTCTCCTGCCCTATTTAGCACAACACTAATGATCCTAGTATTACATCTATACTGTGTAACACATCACAACTAGACTTTTCATTAAGGTTCATAAGATGGTTCCCTATAATATACTATAAAATGATGTAGCATCAATGATTACTATGGTCATTGTTCACAGTCCTTTGCTACGTTTTCTACTATGATTTTATTATCTCAAGTCAGTTGCGTATATTTCGGGTCCAAAAGTGGCCCATTTTCTTATTTTCTTTTTCTCGTTTCCCCTAAAATTCCCTGTTATGTCTCAAATTCTTTTCATGAGGTCCAAGAGAGGCCTCCGTTGTTCACAGTGGGAAGCCATTGTGTATGACTTTATATCATATTTCAAGGGGACTCCCCTTAAATAGAAAACCTGAGGTTGTTGTATATTTGTATAATTGGATGCTTAAATATGGGTATATTGTTATATTTATGATGTATACCGAATGGTGATTACCCTATGCTTCTGAAACCAAGTTTTATTATATTACTTCCAATATCTGATGTACATGATTATATAATTGTACTTGTTAATAACCTCAATAAAAATATTTAAAAAAAAAAAAAAAAAAACTAACACAAAACACAAAAAAAACAGCACTCACTAGCAGATTCACAGCAATGTTTAAAAGCAAAACTGGGGGAAGTCAGTTACATTTGGCGCCAAAGGATCAAGCCCAGGACCACGACAAGGTCTCCCCCTTCCTGGGACCCTAAACCAGCACCCACACAATGCATACTTCCAAACAAACCAACTGGGAACCTCCCAGGGTGACACAGGCTTTTGTAACCTCCCCTATGTAAATACAAAACACAGGAATGGACCGCACTCACAGACTGGACTGGGTACACATCCTAAGCCACTGTTAACTCCACAGCCCTGAACACTGACAGACAGCTGCAAAGTTCCCAGCAACCCAGGCAGTTAACCCCAGAGCAACCTGGGTGTCAGGTCCGCAGGGGAGCATTACAAACATTAACACAAAACACAAAAGCCTGTGTTACCCTGGGAGGTTCCCAGTTGGTTTGTTTGGAAGTATGCATTGTGTGGGTGCTGGTTTAGGGTCCCAGGAAGGGGGAGACCTTGTCGTGGTCCTGGGCTTGATCCTTTGGCGTCAAATGTAACTGACTTCCCACAGTTTTGCTTTTAAACATTGCTGTGAATCTGCTAGTGAGTGCTGGGTTTTTTGTGTTTTGTGTTAATGTTTGTAATGCTCCCCTGCGGACCTGACACCCAGGTTGCTCTGGGGTTAACTGCCTGGGTTGCTGGGAACTTTGCAGCTGTCTGTCAGTGTTCAGGGCTGTGGAGTTAACAGTGGCTTAGGATGTGTACCCAGTCCAGTCTGTGAGTGCGGTCCATTCCTGTGTTTTGTATTTACATAGGGGAGGTTACAAAAGCCTGTGTCACCCTGGGAGGTTCCCAGTTGGTTTGTTTGGAAGTATGCATTGTGTGGGTGCTGGTTTAGGGTCCCAGGAAGGGGAAGACCTTGTCGTGGTCCTGGGCTTGATCCTTTGGCGCCAAATGTAACTGACTTCCCCCAGTTTTGCTTTTAAACATTGCTGTGAATCTGCTAGTGAGTGCTGGGTTTTTTGTGTTTTGTGTTAATGTTTATAATGCTCCCCTGCGGACCTGACACCCAGGTTGCTCTGGGGTTAACTGCCTGGGTTGCTGGGAACTTTGCAGCTGTCTGTCAGTGTTCTGGGCTGTGGAGTTAACAGTGGCTTAGGATGTGTACCCAGTCCAGTCTGTGAGTGCGGTCCATTCCTGTGTTTTGTATTTACATAGGGGAGGTTACAAAGCCTGTGTCACCCTGGGAGGTTCCCAGTTGGTTTGTTTGGAAGTATGCATTGTGTGGGTGCTGGTTTAGGGTCCCAGGAAGGGGGAGACCTTGCCGTGGTCCTGGGCTTGATCCTTTGGCGCCAAATGTAACTGACTTCCCACAGTTTTGCTTTTAAACATTGCTGTGAATCTGCTAGTGAGTGCTGGGTTTTTTGTGTTTTGTGTTAATGTTTGTAATGCTCCCCTGCGGACCTGACACCCAGGTTGCTCTGGGGTTAACTGCCTGGATTGCTGGGAACTTTGCAGCTGTCTGTCAGTGTTCAGGGCTGTGAAGTTAACAGTGGCTTAGGATGTGTACCCAGTCCAGTCTGTGAGTGCGGTCCATTCCTGTGTTTTGTATTTACATAGGGGAGGTTACAAAAGCCTGTGTCACCCTGGGAGGTTCCCAGTTGGTTTGTTTGGAAGTATGCATTGTGTGGGTGCTGGTTTAGGGTCCCAGGAAGGGGAAGACCTTGTCGTGGTCCTGGGCTTGATCCTTTGGCGCCAAATGTAACTGACTTCCCCCAGTTTTGCTTTTAAACATTGCTGTGAATCTGCTAGTGAGTGCTGGGTTTTTTGTGTTTTGTGTTAATGTTTATAATGCTCCCCTGCGGACCTGACACCCAGGTTGCTCTGGGGTTAACTGCCTGGGTTGCTGGGAACTTTGCAGCTGTCTGTCAGTGTTCTGGGCTGTGGAGTTAACAGTGGCTTAGGATGTGTACCCAGTCCAGTCTGTGAGTGCGGTCCATTCCTGTGTTTTGTATTTACATAGGGGAGGTTACAAAGCCTGTGTCACCCTGGGAGGTTCCCAGTTGGTTTGTTTGGAAGTATGCATTGTGTGGGTGCTGGTTTAGGGTCCCAGGAAGGGGGAGACCTTGCCGTGGTCCTGGGCTTGATCCTTTGGCGCCAAATGTAACTGACTTCCCCCAGTTTTGCTTTTAAACATTGCTGTGAATCTGCTAGTGAGTGCTGGGTTTTTTGTGTTTTTTGTGTTTTGTATATATATATATATATATATATATATATATATATATATATATATATATATATATATATATATATATATATATAAATAAACAAAGAAAAAACACCAGTGCTAGTGTCCAATAGAAATAACAGACTACCTCTAGTCTATTTGAGGAAATTTAAAAGATTAAATGAACAAACACATATAACAATGTAAATAGTAATTTGCTATTTAGAAATGTAGGAGGTCCTGCTGCTAAAAATATGATACAGTGTACCCCTCACACTGTTAGTGAAAATATAAATCCAAGAGAAAATCAAACAATTTAAGCGCACAGAAACAGTCTCTACATATGATAGTAAAATTAAAATGTCCAAAGTGGTGCAATCTTATATTACTTTCTCATGGAGAGTGGGCCGAAGTGGCGGGAACGGCCGCCATTTTATTTCTGTGTCTGCGGAGGTCTTTTGAGCAATTGCGGCCTACACACTCCGACAGTCGCAGTTTTACAGAACCACTTACCTCCCCTTCCTGCATTCTCAAGCTCAGGGAGAATTGCCCTGGATATTAATTATATTGTTTCAGCATAGAGAAGAAGACATCTGCTTTAACTGGGTGAGACCTTTCGGTTTACCATCATATGCATTTTATGCCATTTGCCCTCCTGGCTTAACTTTTGTAATTTTTCAGTTTACTCTCATCATTGCCTGATTATCAAGCCCTGATGCTCTTTTGTGGGCCCCATATTTATGCTTATCCTACACTGATTGTGAAACTCTTATACTGGTGCCCCCAAGGCTTAGGGATCACTTGGGCCCCAGTAGTTTCTGCTTTTGGGCTCAATACTTGTGCACTGCTTACTGCCCTAACAAGCGGAACTTTTACTTGCATGAAACTACTGCATATCACCTAAGAATTTATTTTCATCACTGGTACCCCCCTAACAGCCTCAATACGTGGAACTTTGATTGTTATTATTGTGCCTCTAGCTTTGGCAATACAGTTGTAGTGACTGTCAGGCTAATAAAGCTTAACTGAATTGACTAAATTGTTTTTTATAAATATATAATAATATATATATATATATATATATATATATATATGCTGTATTAGGCTACTATGTGTGATTTTGTAGAATTTTGGGATGGTGGTGATGGTAATGAAAATCACTGCACTAATGTACAATGCAGTCATGACTATAATGTTCCTTTAAAGTGCGAAATAACGGGGCGGAGCCTGGCGGAGCAAGGTGATGGCTGCCTAGTCACAAAGCTCCGTGTGTACTGAGCCAACTAAGAGTACTAAATTGCCAATACAAGACTCAAAATTGGTTGAAAGCTTGAGAAGCATTTCCCTCTGACTAGAAGGGCATAAGTGAGCTGTCAATTTATCAAAGCACGGAACATTTTGCAAAGTAACGCTCCTCTGTCCAGCCTGCACAGAAACATGGCCGCGGCTTCTGAGGAGGACAACTGAACAGGAGAGAAAGCAAGCTACTACAGCGCCTGCAAGGGGGAAGATTTCTGAAAAATAATTACCGCACACGGCTCCGGTATAGGTAAGGCGGTAAAAAGCAACCCGATGCACATTTAACATTTGCCAGGGAGGAGGAAGGAGGAGTTTCACGGTAGTGGGGGCCGCCATTATGATATCGCTCCGACACAGATACAGGCCTCACAGAGGCAGCGCTAAATAGTCAGATTCACACTCGAGCTGCCTACAGAGCAAAAAAAAGATAGTAACCTTTATAGCGACAAGAAGAAGCCCTATATAAATAAGTGATCTTAGTCCTCCGGTGAATCCTATATGATATATGGAGTGAATGATCAGGGAATTGCAATAAGAGACAATGGATGAGTCCTGTAAGGGGATAATATTATTACAGCACTAAAGAAATAGATGAGCGGCAGGTTGCTCTAAAGGAGAGATATGATCAATAATACAGCAGGAAGATAAAGATCCAAGAAAGATAAAACTCTAGGGAGCAATTATACATTAGAAATCTAAGGCTATTAAAGGGATATTACACACAGCAAGCAACAGCAGGTTGCAGAAACACATTGAGCCGTTGCTGACTTATGCTGCTAGCCACTGCTGCCCTAGTATATACACCATAGCTGGAAGAAAATAAACTGTTTTATTCTACCACGTGCCTACTAAACCTCACAAAACCTAACACAGCCATGTCTGCCAGGAAACAGAACAAGACAGGAGCGGGAACAAAACTACCCACACAGCACCCTTTTTTAAGTCCTCCAAAGGAGACAAAAATCAAAATACAGAAATGCTGCTAATGGAGGAAGAAATTGAGTCTGACACTGAATCTCTTGATACTAACATAGATCAAACACCTGCAACCAAGGCTGACCTTAAAAATCTCATGTCTAAGCAAGATATCAACACTATTTTCAACAAAATGTGGGAGAAGATGGACACATTACAGACCACGGTCACCAACAGCCTAACAGAGATCAAACAAGATATGCTGGACTTAGGCACCAGAATTGACTCTCTGGAGGAGAGAGAGGAAACTACTTCCGAAGATATATCTACTCTTTCTCAACATATGACCTCACAACAGCAGGAACTAGCCGAAATACAAGACAAAATGGAGGATCTGGAAAACCGGAGCCGCAGGTGCAATCTAAGATTAAAGGGGGTCCCTGAAACAGTAACAACACCAGAGCTACCTGAATATCTCCTGCAGCTGTTTCAAGCCATCACAGATAACAAAGATGAAGGTAAATTTGAAATGGAAAGAGCACACAGAGCCTTAAGAGCAAAACCCAAAAAGGGGGACCCACCCAGGGACATTATAATCAAGATGCTTCGCTTCCGTGATAAAGAAGAAGTTCTATCAGCAGCAAGACACAATCCCACCTTCAAATTCAAAGGCTCGGTTGTTCAGTTTTTTCAAGATTTATGCCTGAAAACTCTCCAAAGACGCAGCACTATGCGGCCCCTTACACAGCTCTTACGAAAGACTCAAATACCATACAGGTGGGGTTTCCCATTCTCACTTAATATCTTATATGAAGGGAAAACAATATCACTCAAAGACCCTGCTGAAATCCCAACTACATGCAAAATATTGAAACTTGAATGCCCTGATCTGCCGTCTCCATCCTTGGAACAGGAAGCAAATCATCAAACCTCTCGTCAGCTACTTCCCACCAGGGAAAGATGGACCAAAGCTGTAAAAAAGAAACAGAAAACTTGAGAGACTTGGGACTCTGACTTAACATGTCGAACAAAATTCTCTCCTGGTTTTTCCCTACGAGACCAGACTAATCAGGACTGTTCAAAAATGGAGGTACTCTGAAAGAAGAGTTCCTAACCCCTTCAGATGGTTAATAGATAAGTATGCTACTATTTGTAAAATCATTTTGTCCTGCCTAGGTGACTCTACCCATTTAGAGATAAGTAGACAGGCAGTGGCTAAAATGTTAATTTCTACTGACCCCCTTCAAAGGGGACGAACCGAGACTGTCCAGGGATGGGTGAACACCCATAAGTTAAAGACTAGATTTAAATCAACCAAAAACAATTTAATTACTCTCATTACTGATATAGTTATCTTTTATGATGTACACAGTTTTGTAATGCACATTTACCCCAATGTGTAACCCTAGAATGTTCATAGATGTAGTGTATACTATGCACATCTCAGTTATTATGTTTCGTTATTTCTATTGTTCTAATTTTTTTCTTTCCTTAGTTACTGTTATGGATCCGGTATGTGAATACTCATGCAATATATCAGCCATGTTCATTTGGTCACGACCTTACTGCATTCTCTTGATCTCCTCGAAGGTATGCAGGGAACGGGGAGAGAGGTCCAAGGTGAGAGTTAATGAATTTTACTATGCAACACATCTTGTAGTCTACAAACTGGGGTTCACGGCATCCTGTGTTCTATTGGTGCACCATTCACAAAAAACCTCAAAAATCATAGCAAACATCCACCCACCGAGATAGATGGATCCCTGGACTATTAACTTAATTTCACATAATGTAAGGGGGCTGAACACAGACATTAAACGCAGAATGGCACTCACGCAATATAAATCTCTTAAAGCAAATGTGATCTTTCTCCAGGAAACACATTTTCTACATTCCCAAATACCCAAATACTGGACTAAAGATTTCCGCCACCATTACCACTCAACCTCTGACTCTAAAAAACGTGGGGTATCCATATTGATACACTCCTCCCTTCCCTTTACACATCAGGAAACAGTCAAA
Source organism: Bombina bombina (assembly GCF_027579735.1). Classification (NCBI taxonomy): domain Eukaryota; kingdom Metazoa; phylum Chordata; class Amphibia; order Anura; family Bombinatoridae; genus Bombina; species Bombina bombina. The sequence goes on from NC_069503.1 coordinate 135,944,473, forward strand.
GACAAGGAGGGCAGATACCTCATTGTGAAAGGACAGATCCAAAATTCCGATATAATATTTTGCAATATATACGCACCAAACGACAAACAAGATGCCTTTTTTAGACAAATTACACACCTCTTGACAGAATGGTCTCAGACTAGGACAATCTTTGCTGGAGATTTTAATGTAGATCTCACACTGCAACCCCACAAACACAACCCCCCACATACCACTAAGCAACACAAACAATGTAAGATGATCAAAGTAATACAAGACTACCTCGCTACCAACACACTAATAGACTCCTGGAAAACATTATATGGTCATACAAACGATTCTACTTTTTTCTCAGCGGCGCACAAAACATACAGAAAACTAGATTATATATTTGTCAGTCAGTTTCTACGCCCCATCCTAATAAACTCAAATATCCATTCCTGTGTGTGGTCAGACCACTCCATAGTACAGCTTACCTTGGGTGACATGCAAGTTCCGGGGAGGACCAGATCATGGACATATGACCCCTTCTGTCTAAGAGACCCTACGGTCCGAGAGACGGTAGAACGTAACATGCTAGAATACTGGGGCATAAACACGGAGACGACGGTTAACCCTATCATGACTTGGGCAGCTCACAAAACCTACCTAAGGGGCCTATTGATAAAAGAAAAATCTATCCTTCTTAAAAAGCGGAATGTACAGAAGTTAGCTTTACAGAAAGAAATAGATACATTAGAAAGGCACCACAAACTGACACAATCTAGAGCTACACTGACACAGCTTCAGGGTAAAAGAACAGAGTTAGCAACTATTCTAAATGATCAGGCAGTCAAAGCAGCCTTCCGGCTCAAGACAAACTACTATATATACGCAAACAAGCCAGATAGGTACTTAGCGAACAGAATTCGCGAACGGGCAAAAATAGCCTCCATAACACAGATTCAAAAACAAGATGGCACCACAACCTCCCACCCACAGGAAATTGTGGACAGCTTTGCTCAATACTATGGCACCTTATATGAGGGAACCCATGTCGCCCACTCCCCCACCACGGAATCCATACTAACAAAAATACTAGATGACGCCCATTTACCCTCTATCACAGAAACAGACAGAGAGAGTTTAAACCAGGCGATAACTGCCAACGAGGTATTGGGGGCCATTAAAGATTTGAAACCGGGCAAAGCCCCGGGTCCAGACGGACTACTGGGTGAATACTATAAATTATTTAAAAATTCCCTGACATCACATCTAGTTAAATTTTCGAATTATATTATGCAGGGGTATGAGATCCCACGCGATTTACTAGGAGCCAGGATAGTGGTGATACCCAAACCAGGCAGGGATCCACAAAGATGTCCCAACTACAGACCCATCTCCCTTATAAACCAGGACCTAAAGATCTTTACCAAAATTCTGGCCAATAGATTAAAACACATATTACCGACCATAGTACACCCGGACCAGGTGGGATTTATAACGGGTAGGGAAGCACCTGACAACGTAAGACGGATCATAGCAACAATAGCCCAACTCGACCGGACTAAAACGCCTTCTCTGGTCCTCTCATTGGACGCGGAGAAGGCGTTTGATAGAATTGACTGGACATACATGTTCGCGGTCCTGGATAAAATGGGATTTACTGGTCCATTTGTAGACGCACTGCGAGGGATATACTCTAAACCTACGGCTACAGTTAGGGCCATGGGACATCACTCCACACCTATATACATTAAAAATGGAACGAGACAGGGTTGCCCGCTCTCCCCACTGCTGTTTGTCCTTTGTATGGAACCATTAGCGGCCAATATTAGACACTCAACTGAGGTGACTGGACTTAAAATCAAACACACAGACTATAAGATCTCCCTGTTTGCGGACGATGTCCTCTTAACTCTCACCAAACCCTTGAAATCCCTCACGGGGTTATACGAAATATTGCAGAGGTTCTCCCAGGTTTCAGGCTATAAGATCAACCTGGACAAAAGCGAAGCATTGGCCATAGCCCTACCGGCTCACACAAAAAAACTAATTGAGTTAAATTTTTCATTTTCTTGGGTTAAAACACATATTAAATACTTAGGTACAAAGATACCGACCCAATACTCAGATTTATATAAGGTAAATTATCTCCCCTTATTTAAAGAGCTAAGGTCAGATATTACTAAATGGAAACTATTGAACTTCTCCTGGTATGGTAGAATATCTGCCATAAAAATGAATCTACTACCGAGGATCCTATATCTATTTAGAACCTTGCCCGTCCCAGTCCCAAAGAATGATCTCAAAACCCTACAATCAGACATTAATTTCTTCATTAATGGTAAGAAACAAGCAAGAATTCCCCACTTAACTTTAACTAAACATAGACAGCTGGGGGGGGTAGGGGTCCCCAACTTGCTTAATTACTATGAAGCAGCTAGATTGGCACAAGATGCTCTTCTGGGCTCTTCATTGGGAAATTTGGTATGGAAGGAAATAGAAGCAGGGATAGCAGATCTAGAATCATCCGGAGATCTGATTTGGGATAGAACATTCCAACAACAAAATAAAACATACTCTCCTGTTACGACTTTATCACTTGACAATTGGAGGACAATGGCGCTTGGCAAGGGGAAGATGCCCAGATTCTCCCCCAAAATGCCAATTAAATACCTTATCCCAGGGGAATATCGCAAACAGCTAGATAAATGGGAAAATAAGGGTCTTTACAGGGTGGGAGACCTTCTAATGAACAATAAACCACTAACCTTCAACCAGATACAAGAGAAATTAACACCACTATCACTCAAATGGTATCTATACTTACAAATACTCTCTGCCCTACATAAGTTCATCCCAAATATATGCAAACAACCCTGCACCATACTAGAAAGACTGTGTAGCGCACAAGCGAGACCTAGACAATCCATCTCTCAATTATACTTGGCCTTACAAGCCCCAGAAGGTAGCACTAAAACACCTATAATGATTAGATGGGAAACAGACACTAAGTCTACACTAGAACTGCCAGAATGGCATGACCTTTTTTATTCTTCATGCAAGGGATTAATCAGCGCGGACCTCCGAGAAAACAGCTTAAAGACCATCTTTCGGTGGTATTTGACGCCTATTAAAACTTCACACTACACAGAAGGCAGAATTAGAAACTGTTATAGGGGTTGTAATTCGGTTGGTACCTATATGCATATGTGGTGGGAGTGCCCGAGAGTGGCTCACATCTGGTCCAAACTCTCATCCCATCTCAGCTTCCTCTTAGAGGAGCGGGTGGAGCTATCTATATATCAGGGACTGCTGAATGCCCCCATACCAAATCTTAACAAACATATCAACACTCTCATTAGAATACTCTGCACGATAACGAGACTAAGTATTGCCAAATATTGGAAGGAAGGAGTACCAACATGGAATGAAATACTAGAGAGATTTAAACTAACATACTCCCTACATGAAGCGGCAGCAATGATATTAGGCACGACTGACACATTCCACAAGATCTGGTTTTACTGGATACTACATTCAACATAAAAACCCCACCAAACATTATATATGCAGATAGGGATTCTGATCACAAGGGAAAAATAAAAGGACCTGTTTACAAGAGACTGCAGTAATGTACGATTGAAAGACCATATCGGACCAAATGTTTTGTTTGTTAATCCATATTGTTATTTTTAGGGTTTACCCTTTTTATTATTATTTTTTTCCTTTTATTTTTTTTTTTTTTTTTTCTACTCTGTAACAAGAGTATAAGTTATGCATTGGCAGTCCTTGAGGAGTAGTACAACAGATATGATGTATAAATATCGACAACTCAAGATATATGGAAAAAGACCAGTGACAAGATCTTGAATTGACTAACTATGCCTGTAGATAAGATTCTGTAATTGACTGCATAAGACGTGTATTCTGTTTGAAAATGTTATTTCAATAAAAACTATTTTAACATAAAGTGCGAAATAACTATATATAAATAATTGTTATATATAGAATGATGTAATCAAAGTAAAGATCAGCCTGAGAATAATGTGTAGATGTATTAAAAAATAAATAAATAATATTTCTCCATCAAACCCCATCACAAGTATCTCTATTCCAGACGTGAAGAAGACTGGTACAGCCCTTTAGGCTCTAACCTTGTCTAAAATTTCTTTATATGGCCATATTAAACTATTTTACATCTTCACATTTGCATGCGCTGCTATTACAAAGTGGAGCGCAAATATCGCTTTAGCAAAAGCAATATTTTGCACTCCACTTATAATCTGGCCCATAATGTATAAGAGTAGGACTCACGTGACATGGGCAGGTGAGCTTACATGCTTTGGCCAAAGTATTATACTAAAAAAACGTTTTCATATAAATTTCAGGATAGCGTGCAGGGTTTCTCTTAAAGGGTCCTTAGAGCGTAATTTTTACATTACTAAATCTAGTTTACTATGGACTAGATTACAAGAAGAGCACAATGGTTATCACAATCTGAGACAATCTAGGGCTAATATGACTTTACCTATGTGTTTAACCTTTTTTGCAGAGGTTAAACTGAGAGTAATGATGGCTCTTAAATAGTAAAATTACATGTTCTAACAAATGTCAGTTATGATATTTGCTTTAGAATGTCCCTTTTAAGCGAGGGAATTGGATTGTGAACAGATTAATGATTACAAGAAGGACCAGCAGGTCATACAAACAGGGAGGTTGTGTAATAACAAATGAATGACTCTCTCTGTGTGCTCTAATTTTATACCTGATGATGTCACAGGTAGAATTATTGTAACAAACTCCCTAAGAATTACATTTCAGCATTAGTAACATATTATTTTTAGCAATGTTTTTCTTTCCTATAGATAAACAAACAAAAAGAAGGCGCCCATAGCGTAGTATGTTAAAAATGAATGAAATAATGATAAGTATAAATGGTAAGTATAAAGGGTGCACTCACATTTGGAAAAACACTGTCAAGTGCTATATAGGCAGGCCAGAGATTCAGAGTATACTGGCTAACTCTCCTTCTATGACAATGGCTTGTGTGATAGTAGTTCTTCCTTAGAATAAATCAGAAAAGAGCCACCATAGCGCAATATGTTTGTACACGCAAAAAAATATAATAATAGATCTTAAACTCACAACTGAAGCACTGCCAAGTGCTGTAATCACAGGCCAGATTTTTAGGAGTAGTCTGGCTTACTCTTTCACAGCATCAGATACATCAGGCGGGAGTGTCTTGTTCTTTGATAGGATAGGATCCAAAAAGTTGTCAGCGGTTTCTTAGTATATTAAAATACCAATTAAAAGAAATCCCATTAAAAATGTGTATAACACTCAGTCTTGATCAAAACTGGTTACTTTAATATCAAAACTTAAAACACAGCGACGCGTTTCTCAGTTATACACTGTTTCATCAGGCTGATATTGTTACAAACATTTGTGAAGCCTTTTATACACATATGATCCAATCAAAAATTGTTACAAACAAAGCACTCCCTTTCCAAAACCCTACCCCCTATGCTAAAAGGCGCTAAAGTGCAGCCTTATTAAAATCTCAAACCAGTTTATTATTACTATACATCTATATATGATATTTGATAATACCCTTATTATATCTGACCAAAAATTTGTATCTTAAACGATATATATCGTCTGTGCTTAAATCTCCATTGTTTTTTACTCATTGACGAGGGGGAATTTTTGTATGCATGTTGGTGTGAGCATATTGTCATTCTATTTCTCCCCAGATTCCTAAACTATTCAAGATTTAGTAATGAACTTTTTGTGTCTTAACCCGTAGCCTGTTTATTAAACATAAATATCGTCAGTACTTTGCTATTTCTTATTTAATGGTGTTTAATGTGTTATTATGGGCGTATTTAGCCTAAGCTTTTTTATCATTCTGTTAATCCCCAGATCCGTAAGCTATTGGTGAAGGTCAAGGTCACATGACGTGACGTCTGTTGTTTATATTGTAATGTGTTGTAATGATTGGGCAATCCCAAAGTGACGTAGCTGATACTACTTGTTAGGGGTGCCCATTCATAGTTTATCGTCCTACTATTGGTGTGTTTGAGGGGGCGTGATATCTCTCCGTAGTTATGACTAAACTGCGCTATATGCTAGTTGTCATAGTGGCGCTTCGTAACTTCAAACATTTAAAATATTTGTCTAACAATAAGGTAATCATATGGTTACCCAATATTCGATAAATACGATAGTTGTGAATCCAAGCACAGATCTTAGTAAAACAATCATTTTAACAGTTTTTATACAATGATTTAAAAGGGGACAATATTAATAAATGATCTATTTGTAAATCGTTATGGGTGTTGATGTTAAAAGACTCAATGTGGAGTCACATGGTATCATTGATAATGCCCTATTTTTGTGTGTGTTATTTATAGTGTGAACTAACAAACTCTGTAGTGAATGAATTTTTTTTTAAAAAAATATATATAAGTGGATAAACAATAAGTAGTGTAGTGTAATTTTTCCCTTAATGTTCAGATAGATATACTGTGGTTATAAACTGTACCTGCTAAAGTGTGATAAGAACAATACGTTTCATTCTATACTGTCGCTTAATTGAGTGACTATTCTGTGTGTAGTGAGTTACAAAGGGTTCTGGTGTAAACAGTGTGAACAAAAAATATGTGACAGATATCAGTATAGTTTATAATTTGTCCAAAAAAATGGACATATAGCGATTTACTAAAATTCTAAATAAAAAATTAAACAGGTGAAAAGGTGTCTATATCTACTCATGGTGATGATATAAGTGTTTGTTGACTATAATAAAACTCAGTGAAAGGCTGCTAGGTCCATATTCATATTTAAACCTTTAGGGAATAAGGTGTTCAGTCTGAAGATCCAAAAGGTCTCCCTTTGCCTAAGTCTATTAAATCTGTTGTATAAGTGAGATGGAGAGATCTGTTCTATTGGGGTAATCTGGAAAATATTTGTGTCTCCATTATGTTGTAGATTGCAGTGTCGGGATACACTATTATATTTATAAAAAAAAAATCATGCTACGAAAGTCTTCATTCCACCTATCTCTGATTTTTCTGCAAGTTTTTCCGACATATTGAATCCCACATAATTGGCATGTCAAAATATATATGATATAGGAAGAGTTATTGAGGATACAGAACCATCTTTCTTAGATAAGGATAAACTAAGGTCCAGAAAAACAATATCCTGGGGTTGTATGTTAATTGTAAAGACTAGACCCATATCATTATTATTAATGTGTTTAACAAATGAAGTGGCAGATTCCAAATCTCCTTTCTTTATATGGGAGTTTTCGAACATAGATATATCTATGACACACGGTTCGGGGCAAATCTGGTGTACTATGGCAGATATATTGACGACCTGCTTTTGGTGTGGAAAGGAGATTTGGAATCCGCCACTTCATTTGTTAAACATTAATAATAATGAATCCCACATAATTGGTATGTCAAAATATATATGATATAGGAAGAGTTACATGTAATATGGCTTTTTATTGGATAAATAATCCCCATAGTATTTGATTTAAAACTATTAGATCCTGGGATAAAGAATTTTCACATTCTACAATTTTTTGTTAGACATTTAAAGACTCCTTTTTTCTTTAAAATACTAGTGGGCCAAAAATTTTTTGTGTGTTTTTATTATTACTTTGTCTGTTCACTACTACTTTACTTGGTGCTAAGATGTTTTTCAAAGGAGGAGCTCTCCTATACACACACCTAGGTTGTTCGGTCAGTTCGCTTCCCAAGATTGGGTCTCTACGTAAAATATTCCAATGTTTGTTTATAATTCTCTTAATCTGTTGTCAATTAGAATTATATTGTGTAATGAACATTGTTCCTGGTGCATTTTTCCTTTTTTGATCATTTTGTGATGTCTGATTATTCCTTGTAAAATAGGATTCTCTATCCTCAGACTCTACTTGTGCGAAACTTTGGTGTATAAGATTTGCTGGGTACCCCTTTTCTATAAATCTTTTGATTAATACTTCACTCTGTTGTATAAAATCTGATTTATGGCTACAATTTTTCATTAGTCTTTTGAACTGCCCATTTCAATGGGGTGTAATGATTACTACGGTAGTCCAAGTAGCTATTACAATCAACAGACTTAAAATGGTTTCTTGAGGATATAGAACCATCTTTCTTAGATAAGGATAAACTAAGGTCCAGAAAAACAATATCCTGGGCTTGTATGTTAATTGTAAAGACTAGACCCATATCATTATTATTAATATATTTAACAAATGAAGTGGCGGATTCCAAATCTCCTTTCCACACCAAAAGCAGGTCGTCAATATATCTGCCATTGTACACCAGATTTGCCCCAAACCATGTGTCATAGATATATCTATGTTCGAAAACTCCCATATAGAGAAAGGAGATTTGGAATCCGCCACTTAATTTGTTTGCAGTTTAGTCATACCTACGGAGAGATATCATGCCCCCTCAAACACACCAATAGTAGGACGATAAACTATGAATGGGCACCCCTAACAAGTAGTATCAGCTACGTCACTTTGGGATTGCCCAATCATTACAACACATTACAATATAAACAACAGACTTCACGTCATGTGACCTTGACCTTCACCAATAGCTTACGGATCTGGGGATTAACAGAATGATAATAGGCTTAGACTAAATACCCCCATACTAACACATTAAACAGCATTACATAAGAAATAGCGAAGTACTGATGATATTTATGTTTAATAAACAGGCTACCGGTTAAGACACAAAAAGTTCACTACTGAACCTTGAATAGTTTACGAATCTGGGGAGAAATAGAATGACAATATGCTCACACCAACATGCATACAAAAATTCCCCCACGTCAATGTGTAAGAAACAATGGAGATTTAAGCACAGACGATATATATCGTTTAACATACAAATTTATGGTCAGATATAATAAGGGTATTATTGAATATCATATATGGATGTATAGTAATGATAAACTGGTTTGAGATTTTAATAAAGCTGCACTTTAGCGCCTTTTAGCATAGGGGGAGGGTTTGGGAAAGGGAGTGTTTTGTTTGTAACAATTTTTGATTGGATCATATGTGTATAAAAGGCTTCACAAATGTTTGTAGCAATATCAGCCTGATGAAACAGTATATAACTGAGAAACGCGTTGCTGTGTTTTAAGTTTTGATATTAAAGTAACCAGTTTTTATCAAAACTGAGTTTTATACACATTTTTTATGGGATTTCTTTTAATTGGTATTTTAATATACTAAGAAACCCCTGACAACTTTTTGGATCCTATCCTATCAAAGAACAAGACACTCCCGCCTGATGTATCTGATGCTGTGAAAGAGTAAGCCAGACTACTCCTAAAAATCTGGCCTGTGATTACAGCACTTGGCAGTGCTTCAGTTGTGAGTTTAAGATCTATTATTATCTTTTTTTTTTTGTGTACAAACATATTGCGCTATGGTGGCTCTTTTCTGATTTATTCTAAGGAAGAACTATTATCACACAAACCGTTGTGATAGAAGGAGAGTTAGCCAGTATACTCTGAATCGCTGGCCTGCCTATATAGCACTTGACAGTGCTTTTCCAAATGTGAGTGCACCCTTTTCACTTATCATTATTTCATTAATTTGTATCATACTACGCTATGGGCGCCTTCTTTTTGTTTGTTTATCTATAGGTATACCATCATTGTGAGGGGCCATCTCATTCCTTGAAGATCAGCCTGTATTTACATATTCCCACATTGTTTGGGACTTGTTCCAGACAAGAAGGAACACAAGAGACATTGTTTCAATTATTCCCTAATTCACAACAAGAAACTGTTTTTTTTTTGTAAATTCATATTTTATCTAGGCTTTTTATTTTAGCTTTTTATTATTGATTTTAACTTAGGTTTGTATACAAATATTCACTTATAACAATTGGCGCACCTACTCACTCTCCCTTCTATTTTGGTAGAGTTTTTGTTTTTTTTCTTTCCTGTTGATAGATTGTGACATAAGTTGCACATGTTTACAATAAAAACAAACATAACAATTAAACACACAGTTTACTGCCTATATCTTTTTTTTATCAGAATATGGGTAAATGTAACTTAAAGCAATATTTTTTGCAATAATGAATTGCTCTAATTAGATAGAACATGGAAATGGAATCGGCCGTTGTTATTTTTTTTTTTGTATTTTAAAATTATCATAATATTTCAAAATAAGTCAAACAGAGGTAAGGTTGATCATTCCCACAATATTTGATCTCCATTTCACATAACGGCACAGTTAACAGCTGATAACGGCTGTCGATCACCAAAAACGGAAATGGGTGAATAAGGTTAATGGAATCCATGTGTGTGTTTTGCAGTGTTGTTTCTGATAAAACAGTCAGGACTGAGCACAATGTAATTTGTATATGGGCATGATGGGTATACTGGGCATGTTTGCATAAAGGGTTATGAAACCCAAATATTTTCTTTTCTGATTCAGACATCTAATTACATTTTATTATCAAATGTGGTGGGTAGGTTGGAAATTTTTTCAAAATGGTATTCTGTACCTGAACCATAAAATAAAAATGTTGGTTTTCATGTCCCTTTAACCCCTTAATGACAACAGTACTTTTCCATTTTCTGTCCGTTTGGGACAAAGGCTATTTTTACATTTTTGCGGTGTTTGTGTTTAGCTGTAATTTTCCTCTTACTCATTTACTTTACCCACACATATTATATACCGTTTTTCTCGCCATTAAATGGACTTTCTAAAGATACCATTATTTTCATCATATCTTATAATTTGCTATAAAAAAAATTTAAAATATGAGGAAAAAATTGGAAAAAAAACACTTTTTCTAACTTTTAGCCCCAAAATCTGTTACACATCTGCAACCACCAAAAAACACCCATGCTAAATAGTTTCTAAATTTTGTCCTGAGTTTAGAAATACCCAATGTTTACATGTTCTTTGTTTTTTTTTGCAAGTTATAGGGCCATAAATACAAGTAACACTTTGCTATTTCCAAACCACTTTTTTTCAAAATTAGCGCTAGTTACATTGGGACACTGATATCTTTCAGGAATCCCTGAATATCCCTTGACATGTATATATTTTTTTTTAGAAGACATCCCAAAGTATTGATGTAGGCCCATTTTGGTATATTTCATGCCACCATTTCACCGCCAAATGCGATCAAATACAAAAAATTGTTCACTTTTTCACAATTTTTTTTCACAAACTTTCAGTTTCTCACTGGAATTATTTACAAACAGCTTGTGCAATTATGGCATAAATGGTTGTAAATGCTTCTCTGGGATCCCCTTTGTTCAGAAATAGCAGACATATATGGCTTTGGCGTTGGAAGGCCGCTAAATGCCACTGCGCACATACGTGTATTATGCCCAGTAGTGAAGGGGTTAATTAGGGAGCATATAGGGAGCTTTTTGGGGTAATTTTAGCTTTAGTGTAGTAAACAACCCAAAGTATTGATCTAGGCACATTTTGGTATATTTCATGCCACCATTTCACCGCCAAATGCGATCAAATAAAAAGAAAATTGTTTCCTTTTTCACAAACTTTAGGTTTCTCACTGAAATTATTTAAAAACAGCTTATGCAATTATGGCACAAATGGTTGTAAATGCTTCTCTGGGATCCCCTTTGTTCAGAAATAGCAGACTTATATGGCTTTGGCGCCACTGCGCATCACACGTGTATTATGGCTAGCAGTAAAGGGGTTAATTAGGTAGCTTGTAGGGAGCTTGCAGGGTTAATTTTAGCTTTAGTGTAGAGATCAGCCTCCCACCTGAAACATCAGACCCCCAGATCCCTCCCAAACAGCTCTCTTCCCTCCCCCACTCCACAATTGTTCCCGCCATCTTTGTTTTTTATAGCATATTTACATATGCTGCTGTGTAGAATCCCCCCTTAGACCCAACCTCACGGATAACCCATCAAACAGTTTTCTAACCCTCCCCCTCTAGCTTAATGGGCGCCATCTTGGGTACTGGCAGCTGTCTGCCAGTACCCAGTTTAGTAAAAAAAAAATATGCTTTAATTATTTGTTTGCCCTTTTCTGTAGTGTAGCTCCCCCCCCCCCACTCCCAGAACCCTTCGATTGTTTTATAAATGAAAATACCCCCTTTTCTCCCAATTTTTTATTCAATTTTTTCTGTAGTGTAGCGGTTCCCACCCGCTCCCGCCCCGTGCACGCACCCGCCGCCCCCCGTGCACGCACCCACGTCTGTGCGCGCATCGAGGCATCACTGCAGTACCCTCAGAGCTGCTGGAAGCGATCGCAATGTTAATGCTTTTTAACTGCTTGTTAATGCATGACGTACCTGGTCTGTCAGTTGTCATTAAGGGGTTAAGGGATCTTTGAGTGTTAAAAAAAATTAAAAAATGTTTTATTATCAAATGTGCTCAATTCCCATGAAATTCTTTGTTGAGGAGATACGTAGGTAGGTATCAGGATTAGCACATGGCAGGAAATAGTGCTGCCATCTAGTACTTTTGCAAAGCTATAGCATTTGTGAAAACTGCTGCCATATAGTGATCCAGACAAGTGCATGCTCCTGAGCTTACCTCCCTGCTTTTCAACAAAAAATACCTAGAGACCAAAGAAAATTTGATAACAGAAGTAAATTAGAAAGTTGTGTACAACTGCATGCTCTATCTGAGTCATGAAATAACACATTTAATGTCCCTTTAATGATTTTTTTAAAACTTAATATTTTTTTTATTTTTTAATCATTGAAAAGAAAAAAAAAATCCAATTTGCAAGTTTTTAATCTAGAATCAAGAAGAACACTGCAGGAAAATGATTTTCCATAAGAAGAAAGTGTAGGCAACATCATCTTCAATAGGATTTTAACAGATCCGGCTGTAACAGGGTTTAATGAATCTAGACCATATAGTCATATTCAAATATAAAATGGTGCCACTGGCCATTTCTTTCATATAGGTGGTGAGAGTCCATGAGCTAGTTACTGATGGGATATACATTCCTACCAGGAGGGGGCAAAGTTTCCCAAACCTCAAATGCCTATAAATACACCTCCCACCTCACTCATACCTCAGTTTTAAAATCTTTGCCTCATTAGGAGGTGGTGAAGCATGATGTGCTTGATTTCTTCAGTGAAAGGCGCTTCTAAGCATATTGAAGCCCAGTTCCTCTCTAAGTGCAGTGTTTGTCTGAGGGATGTGAAAGGAGTATTGCCTGATGATACCATGTTTTCGCCTATGGGAAAGCTTTTCATAAGGCTCTCTGTAAATCAGTCGCGGGAATTCATCTGCTGCCCCCCCCCCCTCCCTTTATAGATCGACAATTACTCTTGTACCATTACCTCTGCTTATATGTTTCAGTACTGGTTTGGCTGTCTGCTATATGTGGATGGGTGTCTTACACGGTAAGTATATACTTTTATTATTTAAGACACTCTCAGCTATGGATTGGGTACTTTTTAAAGGGACAGTCAAGTCCCAAAAAAACTTTTATAGTTCTGATAAGGCATGTAATTTTAAACAACTTTCCAATTTACTTTTATCATTTATAATGTTGCTTTGTTCTCTTGTTATTCTTAGTTGAAAGCTAAACCTAGGAGGTTCATATGTTAATTTCTTAGACCTTGAAGGCCGCCTCTGCATTTGACATTTTTTTTACCACTAGAGGGCATTAGTTCACGTGTTTCATATAGATAACATTGAGATCATGCACGTGAATTTACTGAGGAGTGAGCACTGATTGGCTAAAATGCAAGTCTGTCAAAAGAACTGAAATAAGGGGGCAGTCTGCATAGGCTTAGATACAAAGTAATCACAGAGGTAAAACGTGTATTATTATAACTGTGTTGGTTATACAAAACTAAGGAATGGGCAATAAAGGGATTATCTATCTTTTAAAACAACAAAAATTCTTGTGTTGACTGTCCCTTTAAGTAAAGTTGTTATATATTTTTGTATACATGCCTTGAGTCAGTAATTCAGTGCTCTTTTTTAACGACTTTATTTGTGGCTAAATATTTGTCAAGGTTGGTAGAGTCTGTGAAACATACAGGGTTTTTTTTTGAGCTAGTAATTTATTTATAAAGTAAATGTATAAGTCTCATGGAACGTTGATAATCACATTTTATGCAGCTATAATAGAAGTATCCATTAGGCTTTATTTAGGTACAGTTTTTGTTTTTTTTGTATTTACAATCAAAGTTCTTACCTGCTTTTTAGAGTTAGAGGTGTATTAGAAATTCACTACAGCTTTGCATGTCGCGCATGTGATGATGCTCTTTATGTCATAGCATGACGTGTCATCATTTTGCGCTGTTTTTTGGCGCCAAAAATTTCCCGCCCCAAAATTTCCCTCTAAAAATTTTCTGCCAAAATTGCTGTTATAAGCTCCACCCCCAGCTCATTCAGTGTTCCCAGAAAACACTATTTTTTTTTATAAATTTTTGCTCTGTTTCCCATTCTCTCAAGGCTGTTATATATATCATATAGGAGCATGGATCTAAATTTGCAGAATTCATGAATTTTTTTCAAATTTAGTTTTTTTGCAATTATGTCTCAAACTCAACCTACCTCTGATGTTACAATAGGATTTGAGCTGCTTGAACACGTATCTACCAAAGCTAAGTGTGTTTGTTGTAATAAAGCTAATCTAAATTCTTCAGCTCAATTTTGTGGTTTTTGTTTTGACAAATTTTAAATGCTGATAATATATCTATGAGTACAAATACACCCACTGTTATTCCATCTCAGTTTAATGTACATAGCATTCCTACAGAAATGAAAGATTTATTGCTGCAGCTATAGAGAAGGTTATTCCGCCTTCAAATAAACGTAAAAGGGTTTTGCAACATTTCCTAAATCTAGTGAATTAAGTTCCTGATGATAAAGCTAGTAATTGTCTAAATTCTGTATTTAAGACTACTGTTAATACTCCTGAAGTATTTCCTGTTCCTGACGCTATATCTAATGTGATTGCTAAAGAATGGTCTAAGCCTGGTACCTCTTTTAACCCTTCTTTTATGTTTAAGAAATTGTATCCTTTGCCTGTAGCTAATTTAGAACTTTGGGAAACAGTTCTTAAAGTTGATGGGGCAATTTCCACTCTTGCCAAACGTACTACTATTCCTATGGACATTACTTCTTTTAAGGATCCTTTAGCTTCTGAATTATCTAACATTATTGTTTTACTTAAGCATACAAATCATTTTATTTGTGATGCTATATTTGATGTTATAAAGATCACTGTCAAATCCATGTCTTTAGCCATTCTAACTAGAAGAGCTTTATGGCCTAAATCTTGGAATGCTGACATAGGGGCCTATCTATCAAGCTCCGTATGGAACTTGAGGGCCCGTGTTTCTGGCGAGCCTTCAGACTCGCCAGAAACACAAGTTATGGAGCAGCTGTCTAAAGACCGCTGCTCCATAACCTGTCCGGCTGCTCTGAGGAGGCGGACAGACATCGCCGCAATTCAACCCAATCGAATACAATTGGGTTGATTGACACCCCTGCTAGCGGCCGATTGGCCGCGAATCTGCAGGGGGCAGCGTTGCACCTGCAATACCACTTCAAGCCGCTCTCATTTAAAGTGATAGCTAATCGAATCTAAGTTGTGTAACGTTAGTCATTGGGTAACTTCATTAAGGATTCCATTACGCAGAAACCAACTCTATCAGATACACCACCTGAACCACAGTTATCTTTACCTGACACTTTCTCAGGCAATCACAAGGCTTACAGGAATTTAAAAAATTCCTGTAATCTACTATTTCAATTAAAACCAAAGACATATACAGTGGGGAAAAAAAGTATTTAGTCAGCCACCAATTGTGCAAGTTCTCCCACTTAAGAAGATGAGAGAGGCCTGTAATTTTCATCATAGGTATACCTCAACTATGAGAGACAAAATGTGGAAACAAATCCAGACAATCACATTGTCTGAATTGGAAAGAATTTATTTGCAAATTATGGTGGAAAATAAGTATTTGGTCAATATCAAAAGTTCATCTCAATACTTTGTTATATATCCTTTGTTGGCAATGACAGAGGTCAAACGTTTTCTGTAACTCTTCACAAGGTTATCACACACTGCTGCTGGTATCTTGGCCCATTCATGCAGATCTCCTCTAGAGCAGTGATGTTTTGGGGCTGTCGCTGGGCAACACAGACTTTCAACTCCCTCCAAAGGTTTTCTATGGGGTTGAGATCTGGAGACTGGCTAGGCCACTCCAGGACCTTGAAATGCTTCTTACGAAGCCACTCCTTCGTTGCCCGGGCGGTGTGTTTGGGATCATTGTCATGCTGAAAGACCCAGCCACATTTCATCTTCAATGCCCTTGCTGATGGAAGGAGGTTTGCACTCAAAATCTCACAAAACATGGCCCCATTCATTCTTTCATGTACACGGATCAGTCGTCCTGTTCCCTTTGCAGAGAAACAGCCCCAAAGCATGATGTTGCCACCCCCATGCTTCACAGTAGGTATGGTGTTCTCTCTCCTCCAAACACGACAAGTTGTGTTTCTACCAAACAGTTCTACTTTGGTTTCATCTGACCATATGACATTCTCCCAATCTGCTTCTGGATCATCCAAATGCTCTCTAGCATACTTCAGACGGTCCCGGACATGTACTGGCTTAAGCAGGGGGACATGTCTGGCACTGCAGGATCGGAGTCCCTGGCAGCGTAGTGTGTTACTGATGGTAGCCTCTGTTACGTTGGTCCAGCTCTCTGCAGGTCATTCACTAGGCCCCCCGTGTGGTTCTGGGATGTTTGTTCACCGTTCATGTGATCATTTTGACCCCACAGGGTGAGATCTTGCGTGGAGCCCCAGATCGAGGGAGGTTATCAGTGGTCTTGTATGTCTTCCATTTTCTAATTATTGCTCCAACAGTTGATTTCTTCACACCAAGCTGCTTGCCTATTGCAGATTCAGTCTTCCCAGCCTGGTGCAGGTCTACAATTTTGTTTCTGGTGTCCTTCGACAGCTCTTTGGTCTTCACCATAGTGGGGTTTGGAGTGTGACTGTTTGAGGTTGTGGACAGGTGTCTTTTATACTGATAACAAGTTCAAACAGGTGCCATTAATACAGGTAATGAGTGGAAGACAGAGGAGCCTCTTAAAGAAGAAGATACAGGTATGTGAGAGCCAGAAATCTTGCTTTTTTGTAGGTGACCAAATACTTATTTTCCACCATAATTTGCAAATGAATTCTTTCCAATTCAGACAATGTGATTGTCTGGATTTGTTTCCACATTTTGTCTCTCATAGTTGAGGTATACCTATGATGAAAATTACAGGTCTCTCTCATCTTCTTAAGTGGGAGAACTTTCACAATTGGTGGCTGACTAAATACTTTTTTTCCCCACTGTAGTATGGATAAGATCAAAGTCCTAACCATTATATCGTTCCTCAGAGGAAAACCCAGAGTATGGGCAGATACCCTCTAGGAAACCAACGACCCCTACACCAGTTTCTTACTACAATGGATAACATATCATTTCTTGGATATCACATAAGTCCGGCCGGAATACAGATGGAACAAAATAAAATTCAGACGGTACTAGAATGGGCACAACCAGCATCAAAAAAGGAACTTCAGAGATTTCTTGGCTTCGCAAATTACTTCTGCAAGTTCATCAAGAATTTCTCCATGATCGCAAAACCACTCACCACGCTAACGGGTTCGGTACCATTCCGATGGAACTCGGACGCAACTCAGGCTTTTAATGACTTAAAAACTCAATTCACTACAGCCCCGATACTACGATTGCCAAATCCCAGTCTAAACAGATTCTCTGATCGTATAACCTGCTGCAGCTCATAACTGGATCACATGACTGAGACACAATACTAACAGCTGACGGAATCCTCCGATCGGAGCTGTGTGAAACTGCACCGTGAGTTCCTAACCCACTTTCGTCACAGCCGCTCACTTCCCTTTGCCGGGGTATGTTACTAGAACCTGTCTGATCTGTAGAATCTGCACACTGAGCTCCGGAACCACTTGGCTTTGCAAATTACAACCGCAAGTTCATCAAGAATTTCTCCAAGATCGCAAAACCACTCACCACGCTAACGGGTTCGGTACCATTCCGATGGAACTCGGACGCAACTCAGGCTTTTAATGACTTAAAAACTCAATTCACTACAGCCCCGATACTATGATTTCCAAATCCCAGTCTACAATTTATAATGGAAGTAGACTCCTCTGACTACGCCATAGGAGTGATTCTCTCACAACACGAAACTCCTTCTGCTCCACTACACCCCGTAGCATTCTTCTCTAAGATAATGTCTTCAGCTGAGAGGAATTATCCAATTGGAGACAAAGAACTCCTAGCAATAAAACTTTCCCTAGAGCATTGGAGACATCACCTCGAGTGAACTGATTTGCCAGTGATTATCTACACTGACCACAAAAACCTAGAGAATCTACAAAACAACAAAACTCTATCAGCTAGACAGGTCCGGAGGAGTCTTTACTTTGCTAGGTTCAACTTCAACATCATATATAGACCAGCCAACAAAAATGGGAAAGCAGATGCCTTATCCCGGAAAGATCCTAAGCCTATCGTTCCTGTTACACAGCAAAGCGTCATACCCCTTGAACGTTTCTTGGGAATAACAATTGACTTCACTAAAGAGTTAAAAAATGCTTTGAGCAACGATAAGGATTTTCCCCTCAATGAAGTTATTTTGAGCCTGAATGGGATATATTACCATGACGATAGGATATACATACCAACCAACCTAAGACCACAGATTTTACACCTTTTTCATGACTCCCCACTCTTGGGTCATCAAGGGGTGAAACATACGTTGGAAAAGGTCTCAAGAGAATTCTGGTGGCCGGGTATAAAGACCTCAGTGATGGATTACATACAAAGCTGTACTGTTTGTACCACCTGTAAATCAGAGAACCAACTACCTTATGGACTCCTGATGCCCATAAATGTACCTAATAGGCCCTGGCAACATGTCGGAATGGACTTCATAGTAGAATTACCAGTTTCACACTCTCAAAACACAATTCTGGTAGTGATTGATCACTTAACGAAAATGGCTCATTTCATCCCATATCACAAGCTACCCACCTCTTCAGAGACAGCAGAATTGTTCATAAAATACATATGCAGGCTCCACAGAATTCCACCTACTTTCTTCTCAGACAGAGGGAGCCAGTTTACCTCCAACTTCTGGAAACAACTATGTAAAATGTTGCAAATCGAACATCATTTCTCCACATCGTACCATCCACAAACTAATGGTCAAGTGGAACATGTAAACCAATGGTTGGAGCAGTACCTCCGTTGCTACTGTTCAGAACAACAGTCCGATTGGGTACAATTCCTTCCCATGGCTGAATATGCCTATAAGAATGCAATAAATTCTACAACTAAAGTGTCACCTTTTTTCGCTAATTACGGATACCACCCATCCATAACAATAGCTCCAGGGGTTGCCTCCGCCTCTCCACAAGTTGACCACTTGACCAACTCACTACTAGAAACATTCAATATACTCCACGATAACATCAGACAGGCTCAAGCAACCCAGAAGAGGTATTATGACTTGATAAGATGACCAACTCCTAGCTATGCAGTTGGTGACACTGTTTGGCTGTCAACAAAAAACCTCTGGTTACACATTCCAAGCGAAAAGTTGGCTAGAAAGGTCGTTGGGCCGTTCCCCATAACAAAGGTAGTCAATGATAATGCAGTTACTCTTGATTTACCCCCTAGCTTACATATACACCCATTGATAAAACCAGCAAAATACATGAGAGACTCCTCTATTGTTTTGACACCTACTCCTATAGATGAACTGTCTATTGAATACGAAGTACAGAACATACTAGACTCCAGAATTCACAGAGGTCAGTTACAATACCTATTACACTGGAGAGGTTACACTAACCATGATGATTCGTGGGAACCTTCTGCTAATATTCATGCACCCAGGTTGGTGGCCTTGTACCATCGTCGCCATCCGGATCGTCCCCAACCTCAAGGTGTGGTACAGCTTGCTTGAGGAGGGGGTCATGTCAGGATTACCTTATGTTGCCAGCATCTTGCCTGGGCCCTCCCCATTCTCCTTTAAAAGGATCTGCACAGCTGCAAACAAGTGCTTAGTAATTTGTTAGTTATGCTCTAACCAAGAGCTGAGCCTGAGCAAGTAGGATTGTTTGTTTCTACTTTCAATTGGATTATAACTATTGCATCGTCTCTACATCTCATTCTCCCCAACTGAGAGATTAACCTTACACTTGCTAACAACCTAATGGCCGTGAATTGTTGCTAAGGATACGACTGAAGTTATTTCTCTAACATTAAATCTGGATTCTATGTGAGCAGCCAGCCGCAGTTCCCTTTAACTCCTCTCTGGAGGATTATACTTAATCTCTCTCATACTGAACAATATTCCACAATTGATTAACCATTGGAGCAAACCGCAAACTGAATACCTGTGTTGCCGCTGTCTAAACAGATTCTCTGATCGTATAACCTGCTGCAGCTCATAACTGGATCACATGACTGAGACACCATACTAACAGCTGACGGAATCCTCCGATCGGAACTGTGTGAAACTGCTCCGTGAGTTCCTAACCCACTTTCGTCACAGCCGCTCACTTCCCTTTGCCGGGATATGTTACTAGAACCTGTCTGATCTGTAAAATCTGCACACTGAGCTCCGGAACCACTTACTTCACTGCCGCTCACTTGCCTTCCCCAGGCTTCATTACTTGTACGTGTCTGAACAGTGAAACAGCAGCCTCACTCAGTAACACTGTCCGGAATCACTGGTGTTGTTTCAAACCTAAATCCTGCAATACCACTTCAAGCCGCTCTCATTTAAAGTGATAGCTAATCGAATCTAAGTTGTGTAATGTTAGTCATTTTGGGTCTGATTCCAAATCACACCACTTCTTTAGAATCTGAGTATTTACTCCTCTTCCCCCAGCTAGATTGTTGGAGTCAATTTAGCTCATCAAATATTCACTTGTAACCATTATGTATCTCCCACAATCTAGGGATACATCGGCCAAAGTGATACAAATACATTCTTATTTTGAGAATTACATTAGATCTACAGTTGAGGTCCAATTGTTCTATTTCCTCACAAGTTCTTCTGGTAGGGGGTAGACTTAAGCTATTTCAAAGAGTTTGGACAGACTCTGTCCAAAATCAGTGGATTCAGATTATAATTTATCAGGGGTATCGAATAGGATTCAGAATAAGACCTCCCTTGGGAAGATTCTTTCTTACCCATGTACCAAAAAAAAAACAGTAAAAGCTCAAGTCTTTCTGAAACATGTTCAGATCTAGAACTTTCAGGGGTAATTATCCCAGTTCCACAGCAGGAACAAGGATTGGGTTTTTTATTTAAATCTATTTATTGTACCAAAGAAGGAAAATTCTTTCAGACCAATTTTGGATCTGAAAACTTTAAATCGTTTTGTAAGAGTCCCAACTTTCAGTATGGTGACTATAAGGACTATTCTGCCTTTTGTTCAGCAAGGTCACTTCATGTCGAAAATAGACTTACAGGATACTTACCTTCACAATCAGATCCATCCAGATCACTATCGATTTCTGAGATTCTCTTTTCTAAACAAGCATTATCAATTTGTCGCTCTTCCGTTTTGTCCTTGCAACCGCACCAAGAATATTCTTAATAGTTCTAGGTGCTTCCTTATTTGGATGATATATTGGTACTAGCTCAATCTTTTCATTTAGCAGAATCTCACACAAAACAATTTCTGTTGCTTCTACAAAGACATGTTTGGATGATCAATTTACCAAACAGTTTCTTGATTCCTCAGACAAAGGTCACATTTTTAGATTTCCAGATAGATTCAGTGTCCATGACTCTATCCCTAACAGAAAAGAGACGTTTGAGATTGCTTTCAGCTTGTCTAAACCTTCAGTCTCTTATCAGTTCCTTCAGTGGCTATGTGCATGGAAGTTTTAGGTCTCATGATTGCAGCATTGGACGCAATCCCTTTTGCTTGTTTTCATATGAGACCTCTACAGCTTTGCACATCACAACTGATATACTTAAATCCCAACAATCATCTTATTGTTCAAGGGGCCTCCTTTGTTCGTCTTACTTGGACTGTGATTACAATAGATGCAAGTCTCACAGGTTGGGGAGCTGTCTGGGGGTGTCTGACAGTACAAGGAGTTTGGAATCCTTGAGAGGCGAGGTTACCAATCAATATTAGAGCTCCGTGCTATTTTCTGGGCTCTTCAGGCTTGGCCTCTATTAAAGAGAGAACTGTATATTTGGTTTTAAACAGGCAATGTCACAACAGTGGCATATGTCAATCATCAAGGGGAGGACTCACAGTCCACAAGCAATGAAATAAGTATCTCTAATACTTTCTTGGGTGGAATCCAACTCTTGTCTAATCACTGCGATTCATATACCAGGTATAGACAATTGGGAAGCGGATTATCTCAGCCGGCAATCTCTACATTCGGGGGAGTGGTCTCTCCATCCAGATGTGTTCTATCAGATTGTGCAGATGTGAGGTCTTCCAGACATATATCTGATGGCCTCTCATCTAAACAAGAAACTTCCCAGATACCTTTCCAGGTCCAGTTATCCTCAGGCGGAATTGATGGATGCTCTAGCAGTTCCATGGTTTTACAAACCTGCTTACCATTTTCCACCTCTGGTTCTTCTTCCAAGAGTGATCTCAAAGATCATAATTGAACAATCTTACGTGTTTCTGATAGCACCAGCATAGCCTCACAGTTGACAACCTTGGTCACTTCCTGTAAGACCAGGCCTGTTTTTCCATCCGGGTCTCAAATCTCTAAATTTGAAGGCATAGAAATTTAAAGCTTAGTCCTTAGTAATAGAGGTTTCTTTGACTCAGTGATTCACACTTTGATACAGGCTCGTAAGCCTGTTTCAAGGAAAATATATCACAAGGTTTGGAAAACCTAAATTTCATGGTGTTCCACTCATGATTATTCTTGGCACTCTTTTATAATTCCTAGGATTCTTCAGTTTCTTCAGGATGGTTTGGATAAAGGTTTGTCTGCCAATACTTTGAAAGGACAAATCTCTGCTCTTTCTGTTTTATTTCACAGAAAGATTGCTAATCTTCCTGATTTTCACTGTTTTGTTCAGGCTTTGACTCGTATTATACCTGTTATTAAATGTATCTCACCTCCTTGGAGTATACATTTGGTATTAAAGACTTTGCAGGCTCCTTCTTTTGAGTCTATGCAATTCTTTGGACATTAAACTATTTTCTTGGAAAGTGTTATTTATCTTGGCTATCTCTTCTGCTAGAAGAGTTTCTGAATTGTCTGCTATTTCTTGCGAGTCTCCTTATCTGATTTTTCATCAAGATAAAGCTGTTTTGCATACTTCGTTTAAATTTTTACCTAAAGTTGTGAATTCTAACAACATTAATAGGGAAATTATTGTTCCTTCCTTGTGTCCAAATCCTAAGAATACTCTTGAAAGATCTTTACATTCTTTGGATGTGGTAAGAGCTTTGAAATATTATGTTGATGCTACTAAAGATTTCAGAAAAACTTCTAGTCTATTTGTTATTTTTTCTGGTTCCAGAAAAGGTCAGAAAGTCTCTGTCATTTCTTTGGCATCTTGGTTAAAACTTCTGATTCACAAAGTTTATTTTGAGGCAGGGCAGTTCCGCCTGAAAGAATAACAGCTCATTCTACAAGATCAGTTGCCACATCTTGGGCTTTCAAGAATGAAGCTTCAGTTGATCAAATCTGCAAAGCAGCCACTTGGTCTTCTTTGCAAAAATTTTACCATTTTGACATTTCGCTTCTTCGGAAGCAGCTTTTGGTAGAAAGGTTCTTCAGGCAGCTGTTTCAGTTTGATTGTAGTGCCTATGATTTACTTTTCTTTTAATTTTTAAGAAAACTTTTTTTTTTTAATTTAATTTCTCAGTGGAAATAGCTGTTTTTATTTAATCCCTCCCTCTATAGTTACTCGTGGACTTCCACATCTTGGGTATTATATCCCATCAGTAACTAGCTTGTGGACTCTCGCCACCTTTATGAAAGAAAACATAATTTATGTAACAACGTACCTGATAAATTAATTTATTTCATGGTGGCAAGAATCCACGAGACCTACCCATTTTTTGGGGGTTATGATTTTTTTTGTATAAAGCACATTATTTATCCTGTTCCTCTTTTTTATGCTTTTACTCCTTATACACCTCACTATCACCTAGATTACAAGTTTGTGCGTTCGTCTTTTAACGCTGAAAATATGGTATTTTCAGTGTTAAAACAGCACTGCAGCCATTACAAGTCTTGTCGGTATAGGTGTACCACAAGCCTTTTAGCCTGTACCGCAACGTCAGTACCGCACTCCTAAAAATTACGTTTTTTCATGGGATTCCCATAGCGCCGGTATTACGAGTTTTGCGGTGAGGCTAAAAAGTGAGCATTACAGCCTAAAATGACAAGATCCCTAACGCCATCTAAAGTCAGTAGTTATGAGTTTTACGCTACAAAGCTGTAACATAAAACTCATAACTAAAGTGTTACAAAGTACACTAACACCCATAAACTGCCTATTAACCCCTAAACCGAGGCCCTCCTGCATCGCAAATACTGTATTAAAGTTATTAACCCCTAATCTGCCGCTCCTGACATTGCCGCCACTAACAAATTTTATTAACCCCTATTCCGCCGCTCCCCGACATCGTCACCACTATAATAATTTGAATTAGCCAATAGAATGAGAGCTACTTAAATCCTATTAGCTGATTTGAATAGCCAATAGGATTTTAGCAGCCCTAATTCCTATTGGCTGATTCAAATTTTTTCAGCCAATAGGAATGCAAGGGTCGCCATCTTGAATCGCGTCCCTTGCATTGAAGATTCAGTGCACGGCGGCGACTGTATGAAGAGGATGCTCCACGCTGGATGTCTTCAGGATGGACCTGCTCCGCGCCTCCGGCATCAAGATAGAAGATGCCGCCTGAATGAAGATTGAAGAGGCCGCCTGGATGAAGACTTCTCGCCGCCTGGATTAGGACTTCAACTCCGGGTTGAAGATCGTTCAAGCGGGACTTCAAAAACTGTAAGTGGATCGTCAGGGGGTTAGTGTCAGGCCTTTTTTATTGGGTGGGTTTTAATATTATAGGAATATTTTTTTTATTTTTTATAATTTGTTATTTTTTGTAATGTATATTTTTAGGAGGTGTTTTTTTTAGCAAAAGAGCTGTTTAACTTAGGGCAATGCTCACAAAAGGCCCTTTTAAGGGCCCTTGGTAGTTTGGGGGGTGGGGGTTTGTATAGTGTTAGAGGGTGTTTGTATTTTTTTTGGAGTAAAAGAGCTGTTTAACTCAGGGCAATGCCCTACAAAAGGCTCTTTTAAGGGCCCACCAAAAGGCCCTTTTAAGGGCCCTTGGTAGTTTGGGAGGTGGGGGTTTGTATAGTGTTAGGGGGTGTTTGTATTTTTTTGGAGCAAAAGAGCTGTTTAACTCAGGGCAATGCCCAACAAAATGCTTTTTTAAGGGGCCCCAAAAGGCCATTTTAAGGGCCCTTGGTAGTTTATTTAGATTAGGCTTTTTTATTTTGGGGTGTTTTTTTTTTTATTATAAAGGGTATTAGAATAGGCATAGAGGCTTATTTATTAAATGTCTTGCGGACCTGATCCAACAGTGCGGATCAGATCCGCAAGACATCGCTGAATGCGGAGAGCAATGCGCTGTCCGCAGGGTCGGCTCCAACGGGGGGCATTGGGGGACAATGCCCACCCAAATCGAATGCTGTGCCCCCTCAAAAAATGTAAAATGTTTTAAATTTTAATATTTATGTGTGAAACTAAAATTAATGGTGTGGCTGGAACTGCATGACGGAAAATGTTGTAAATGCAATTTAATGCGGCTGCCTGTAGTACTAGTGCACACAGCGATAATCTAAGGATGACAATTTAGCTATGTGGGCGTGGGGCTTTCTATGCACAGATAGGCTGAGCGCAAGCAAATGGCTCTTGCGATTAGCCTATCTATGCACAGTGCGTGAAGACAGTCTGAGCGGGATATTGGGAGGTGGATCAGGATGTGGCGCCCGTGACTGAGAAACTCTAAGTGAACATAAGTCACGTAAGTTAAGGCCATCCTGCCACCTAGACCACCGGTACTCAAGTTAAAAGGTAGGAGGCAAAGCCTGGCAAACTACGGAGACCCAAAGCACTCTGACCAACTGATAAATGTAATTGCGTCATGAGTAGGGTTGCCACCTCAGCCATGTTTTCCTGGACACTTATGAGTTACACATGCTGTAGGGTGTGCAGGGAGGAACATGTATTGTGTTTCTGGACAGCACTATTCATATTCCTCCCTGCACACCCTGCAGCATGTGTAACTTATAAGTGTTCTGTATTTTAAGGGATGGGTGGCAACCCTAGTCATGAGTGTTGTTGCCTTTCCCCATCTGCTTGGCTTGTGGCCGGGACTATTAGGATTTCTAGTATATGCAGACAGAGACAGATCAATACACGCATCTAATGCAAATTGCATTAGATGCGTATATTGACCTGTCTCTGTCTGCTGCTGCATATACTACTTCTACTAGAGATCCTAATATTCCCGGCCACAAGCATATGGGGAAAGGCAACGACACTCATGACATTATGAAATTTATCTATACTTTTGACACCGCAACTACACATCAGTCAATTATGGATCACTTAGATATCTGGAGAGCAGATTAACCCCCTACATCCTGATAATATCCTCCTTTCAACTCTACACACTATATATGTAGGTCTGCTCTTATTTTGACTCTCATACATGCGTGCCCCATCGTGAAAAAAAAATGCCCCCCCATTTCATTTGTTCTGGAGCCGACCCTGGCTCTCCGTATTCAGCATTGCACCAGCAGCTCACAAGAGCTGCTGGTGCAATGCCGCCCCCTGCAGACTCGCGGCCAACGGGCCGCCAGCAGGGAGGTGTCAATCAACCCGATCGTACTCGATCGGGTTGCATTGTGGCGATTCCTGTCCGCCTGCTCAAAGCAGGGCTGCTCCATAACTTGTGTTTCTGGCAAGACTGAAGACTCGCCAGAAACACGGGCCCACGGGCTCCTTACAGAGCTTGATAAATGGGCCCCATAATCTTTATTTTTTTGGTTAATTTTGTTTTGTTTTTTTTGTAATGGTAGTTTTTTTTATTTTTTGTAATGTTAGGTTTTAGTGTAAGGCAGGCTAGGTTTTATTTCACAGGTAAGTTTGTATTTATTTTAACTAGGTAGTTAGTAAATAGTTAATAACTATTTACTAACTAGTCTGCCTAGTTAAAATAAATACAAACGTACCTGTGAAATAAAAATAAAACCTAAGCTAGCTACAATATAACTATTAGTTCTATTGTAGCTAGCTTAGGTTTTATTTCACATGTAAGTATGTATTTAGTTTTAAATAGGTATTATTTAGTTAATAATTGTAAATTTAATTTAGATCTAATTTCATTATGTTAAAGATTGGGGGTGTTATGGTTAGGTTTAGGTTTAGGGTTAGGGTTACGTTAGGGTTAGGTTAAGGGGTTAATATAGTTTAATTTAGGTTGTTGCGATGTTTGGGGCTGGCGGTTTAGGGGTTAATAGATTTATTTAGTGGTAGTGATGTGGGAGGCCAGAGGTTTAGGGGTTAATAACTTTATTTAGTTGCGGTGATGTTGGGGAGCGGCGGAATAGGGGTTAATAACTTTAATATAGTGGCGGCGATGTTGGGGTGCGGCGGAATAGGGGTTAATAAATGTAGTATAGTGGCGGCGATATCAGGAGCAGCAGATTAGGGGTTAATTATTTTATTTAGATGGTGGCGATATCGAGAGCGGCAGAATAGGGGTTAATAACTGTAGGCAGGCGTCGGCGATGTTGGGGGCGGCAGATTAGGGGTGTTTAGACTTTAGGGTGTTAGGTTTAAACATTAGTTTTTTTTACCCATAGACTTCAATGGGACTGCGTTATGGAGATTTTGTTTCTATGATCGCAGGTGTTATTTTTTTTTTATCCGGCTCTCCCCATTTATGTCTATGGGGAAAGCGTGCACAATCTTGTTTTTGGTGCGGTATGGAGCTCAAAATCTCCATATCACCCGCGCCATCCGTTTTTTTTTAAACTTGTAATGGCAGCACTATAGGGGGTTAAATAACGCCACTTTTGTTGCGTTCTTTACTTTCCCTATAGCGCTCAAAATTCGTAATCTAGCTGTAACTTGGCTATACTTTAAACTGAGTTATGAGTGAGGTGGGAGCTGTGATTATATGCATTTGAGGTTTGGGAAACTTTGCCCCCTCCTGGTAGGAATGTATATCCTATCAGTAACTAGCTCGTGGACTCTCGCCACCATGAAATAAATTAATTTATCAGGTAAGTTCTTACATAAATTATGTTTTCATTGTGTACAGCAGTGTTTCCCAACTCCAGTCCTCAAGTACCCCTAACAGGCCACATTTTCATTATATATGGACTAGAGCTCAGGTGACATAATCAGCTGATCAGTAACCATGGTTACTAACCTACTGTCACCCATCATCTGACGATTTCACATGTGCTCTAGTTAAGATATCATGAGAATCTGGCCTGTTAGGGCCTTGAGGACTGGAATTGAGGAACACTGGTGTACTGTATATGTGTAAGATAATAGAAATATTCCAGATCACCTTGGAATACTTGAAAACGTGTCTTTGCAGTGTTCTCCACAGATGGCATTATGAATTAGCCGGGTGGGGGCAATGTAATACTCTGAAATATTATAACATTTTCTTCTGTCTAAAGCACAAATTAATTGCATAATTTAACATAAATGTATTTAATGATAATTTGTGCAACAAACATTGAAATCTTTAATATTAGCTAATTTTATCTGAATACTGTACAGACTTAAATTAAAGCTGGATGGTCAGTAAAATTAGCCGGGAGGTGCACCCATAAAAAGGTAATGTAGCACAGGGCCAAGAAGAACAGTGCCTTTGGCTGTTGAATTTGATGTGTCCAATGTTGTCGATAATTTGTGGTCAG
This sequence comes from Bombina bombina, assembly GCF_027579735.1. Classification (NCBI taxonomy): domain Eukaryota; kingdom Metazoa; phylum Chordata; class Amphibia; order Anura; family Bombinatoridae; genus Bombina; species Bombina bombina. The sequence continues at coordinate 135,973,460 of NC_069503.1, forward strand.
GTGTATTTTGATTGTTGTAGTTGTTGCTGTCTATACATTATGGGCCAGATTACGAGTGGAGCGCTATTTAGTGCTTTCGCTAGAGCGCTAATTATACTAGAAGTAATTACGAGTTGAAAGTCAAAAGTTATCGCTCTCATGTTACCCCGACGCATGCTGAACTTTTAATATAGCATGCAATAACCTATTCTCCCATAGAGGTCAATGGAGCAAGAAAAATACCCAACTCGAGCGCAAACCTGATCGCATATTCTCAAATGCGCTAACCTGACATGAAAATATTAATATTTCACATTCCAGTGTTCTTCACATAGCAGAATATGTTCTATTTATTCATAAATACATTTTTTTATACATCTCACTGCTATAAACAGCAGACCACAGGCTCTCTTGAGCCTTGACTCTTCTGGCCCTGTGTTACAAGTGCCATTACTGAGTTTGAAACTGGAGTTAGAAACTTGAGGGAGAAACTGCAATCTTCATCTCTAGCAACCCACTAACAGCTAATCCTCACTAATTATACACCTGCACTATGATCTCCATGTCCCTTCTGCTCTTTCTATCTGCCCTTCTCCAAAACTCACTGCACGTCTCTTTAACAAGAACACCCACACCATCCATATCTCTTTTGGACTACCACCACGTCTGTTCTATTTTTTATGTTTGATCCAAAATAAATCTGATAGCTGTTTTTATAAATTCTTGCACACATCTCTGCAGTGCGTGCCTTTTTCTTTCTGCTTACCATCCATATCTCACCCTCCCTTCTTTGTTCCTTCATGGTGTCCTCTCATGAACTTCTATGTTTTTTTGGAAACACTTCCCCATCTAACTCTTCTTCCTCCAATCATACTCGCTCCTACAAGTCTCACTCTCACCTTCTGTCACTCACACTCCTACTACTGCTTGCTGCTGGTGACATCTCCCCAAACTCTGGCCCAGCAGCAATCACCACACTTCCACACTCTTGCTCAACCTCCTACAGTAAATATTATAGGTCACGCAATCCTAACAATCTCATCTCCATTAACCCACAGAGCTTATCTCCTCTCTTTTCTTGTGCTCTCTGGAATGTTCGCTCTGTCTGTAACAAACTTACAACTGTTCACGACCTGTTTGTTTCTAACACTTTCAACCTTTTAGCAATTACCAACATCTTTTTCTGACACTGTTTCTACTGCTGCTGTAACTCATGGTAGTCTCCACTTTAGCCATACACCTAGACCAGGTTAGAGACATGGTGGCGGTGTTGGAATCTTGTTTCCCCCTCCTGCACCTATCAGTATCTGACCCCGCTCCCATCTCTTTCCTTCTCCTCCTTTGAAGTCCACTGCATTTACCTGTTCTCCCCCTCTCTCACAGAGTGGCAGTTATCTATGGCCCTCCTGGAACAACCTCACAATTCCTTGACAACTTTGTCGCCTGGCTTCCTCGCTTTCTCTCTATAAATATACCCTCTTTAATACTCAGGGACTTTAACATCCCCATTGATAACCCATCTCCCCCGGCTGCCTCTAAACTTATTTCACTCACATCCTCCTTCAGTCTCTCATAGTCCACCCTATTTCCTACTCATCGTGATGGACACTCTGCTCTTTATCTGACTTCAACTGTCATCCCTTTCCTGTTTCAGACCACCACCTGCTCTTCTATAATCTTAATAAATCTGCTAAACTCACCTCTCCTTCTCGATCACTCACCTGTAGAAATCGGAACGCTATACATGTCCTTGAATTTTCCGAACTTTTTAAATGTCCCTTCCACCACACTTCCATTATAACCTGTCCTCACCTTGCTATAGCCCACTATAACAAAACTATCTCCTCTGCACTAGACCCTCTTGCTCCTCCCCAACTGCACAAAATTTTATGTCATCAGTTACAGCCCTGGCACTCTCAGCAAACACGCTACTTGCAAAAATGCTCCCGCACTGCTGAGCGAGTCTGGAGGAAATCTCGCTCTGAACCTGATTTCATCCACTGTAAGTTCACTCTTTGTTCATACACATCTACCCTTCACTTAGCCAAGGAAACATACTTCCCTTCTCTTATATCTACTCTTTCCTCAAACCCTAAATTACTATTCTCTATTTTCAACTCTCTTCTCTCTCCACCTACACCACCCCCTCCGTCTGTCTTTAGTGCTCAAGACCTGGCAGACTGCTTTTTAAACAAAACACATGATATCCGAAGAAACATGCTGACACTAACCTGCAATCTTCTAACTCCACTCTCAGTCACTCACAATTTAACCTGCGTGCAAACTAACGTGAAAACCTGATATTGCTTGTGCGCAAACGTTTGAGCTCTACTTGTAATCTGTCCTTTTATGGGTAACTTTTTAAATATTCAATTCAATATTTTCCAATAATGCTAATTGTATTATCGCTTCCATTGTATTGCTCTGAGGTGGAAAAAAAAAGGTGTATCTTCCTCCGAATGCTTAACCCGTACTTATGCTCATTGGATGATTGGATGTATTATAGCTCAGGTCTCTGGGAGGAGGAGGGGAGTAGTTAGCACCTTGCGGAGTGTGAGCTCAGACCTGGCGCCTCCTCCCCTGGGACAGAGCGCACCGACCTGCCGCTGACAGCCCGCGATGTGGAACAATGCCAGCTAGCACTTCGTGCTCGGTTCACGGCTTACTGCAGGACTATGGCATCCAAAGAGAAGCTGTACGAGTTGTGGGTGCTGTACTATACCACGGTAAGTGGAGTGCGCACACACTGTGGGCACCGGGTCAGGGGTGTCGTATCAGAGGGGATTAACACTGTCAGCACCCACCTGTAACCACGGGATAAGGACAGGACACACTGTTATCACCCACCTGTAGGCACAGGGTAAGGACAGGGCAAACTGCTAGCACCCACTTGTAGGCACAGGGTAAGGGCAGGGCACTGCTAGCACCCACCTGTAGGCACAGGATAAGGACAGGGCACTGCTAGCACCCACCTGTAGGCATAGGGTAAAGGCAGGGCACTGCTAGCACCCACTTGTAGGCACAGGGTAAGGGCAGGGCACTGCTAGCACCCATCTGTAGGCACAGGATAAGGACAGGGCACTGCTAGCACCCACCTGTAGGCATAGGGTAAAGGCAGGGCACTGCTAGCACCCACCTGTAGGCACAGGGTAAGGGCAGGGCACTGCTAGCACCCACCTGTAGGCACAGGATAAGGACAGGGCACTGCTAGCACCCACCTGTAGGCATAGGGTAAAGGCAGGGCACTGCTAGCACCCACCTGTAGGCACAGGATAAGGACAGGGCACTGCTAGCACCCACCTGTAGGCATAGGGTAAAGGCAGGACACACTGCTAGCACCCACCTAGAAGCACTGGGTGAGTATAGGGTACACTGCCAGCAATGACCTATAGGTACAGCCTTTTTTTTTAACACGAGACCTCATATCTTTGAGCCCTTATAAATTTTGTGTGCAAGATTCTTTAGAAATAATTTTTAGTAGTGTCATTATGAGTGTAACTGTACTCTGTAATGTATTTTTGATGTTTTGTGACACTTTTTTGTTTTGCGATACAGTTAACCACACGAGTTAAACCGACGAGTGTTAACTTCAATTGCTCTCAAGCAATTGCATTTACTTTCAACTTGTATTACCAGCGCAATTTAACCTGTGTGCAAACTAACGTGAAAACCTGATATCGCTTGTGCGCAAACGTTTGAGCTCTACTTGTAATCTGTCCTTTTATAAATAACTTTTTCAATATTCAATTCAATACTTTTCAGTAATGCTAATTGTATTATCGCTTCCATTGTATTGCTCTGAGGTGGGAAAAGAAGGTGTATCTTCCTCTGAATGCTTAACCCGTACTTATGCTCATTGGATGATCGATTGACTGCCTGCGAGTCTCGACTACTGATAGGTTTAATGACCATATGTTTCTATTGGCCAACATGCATTAGAAGCAACTACCTATCAGCCAATGAACAATAATAAAAAGTACTTATCAGCCTATTAAATTTACAACTGATACAGCCTTATTAGTCTCAATTTAAACATATTTTACTTTTAAAAAATTTCAGGCAAAAAAATAAAAATAAATTAACATGGTTAAATACTGCTCTGTCACATGGATAATGGGATTTTTTTTAATTGATGTCTAATTAATCCTAAAAAAAAACTTACCTGCAAATAGAGTGTTTGGCTGATGCCAAATGCTTCACTGCAACCTGATTTTTTATTAGGTGCTAGCGACAAACCCTATGCATTATCCGATTGGTTGTGCATCCGGTGACCTCACAGAGACATGGGCCAATCAGATCATGCATTAACGCCTGAGGGCAGATACGCTCCAGATAGTTCTGTTCTAATCAGAGCCTCGGGCGCCGCAACCACCTCTGGGACCCTAACCATGGGTCCCACCACCCACAATGTGCTTTTAAAGGTTCTTGGACATAATGTGTGTGCAATGGATAATAATCTGACAGACAAATGTCCGTCGGATAACATGGTTAGGTTCCCAGAAACAGTTACGGCACCTGAGGCTCTGATTAGAACAGAACTCTCTGGAGCGTATCTGCCCTTGGGCGTTAATGCATGATCTGATTGGCAGTGTCTCTGTGAGGTCACTGGATGCACAACCAATCGGATAATGCATAGGGATAGTCGCTAGCGTCTAGTGATTTTTTCACTGCCATGTCTGCACGTGTTAGACTGGTGCCACTGAGTGTGTCACACATGAGGCAAAGTGCATTGTGGTTGGCATGTTGTGCATGGAGCCTGCAGTCCCTGGAACCTGGAACATTTGTCCTGACTTGGAAATCTGCCTGAGGGACATTAGGCAGAGCTTCCGCAAGACCCAGGACATTTGTAAGATATGGAGTAATGCACGGGAACTCACATTTTGTGGGCAGTGGAAAAAAAAGGCATTTTCACATATTTCTTTTATGTAATGTGCATTTCAATAGAGAAGCAGTTTTGCAATATACTTCCATTAGCAAAAATACTTCTGGTAAAAGTTATTTCTTTTAAAAAAAAATTCAGTGACATACACACATGCACAATAATTTAAGCTCAGATTGCTGCTGGTGGTGTGTAATGTGTCTGTAAAGTCACACTAGTCACTGCTGACTCTCTCAGAAGGTGTGGTGTTTAAATGCAGGTGCCTTCACAGCATATGTGAGTATGCACCTGAAAAACTGGGGTCATTTTTACTACAAACAATTTTGTAGCACAAGTCCCTCAGCAAAATGCATATTTTGTAAATAATCCACAAGGACAGAATGCTCATTTGTTACTGGTGAAAAGTGACAGACATACGTGCGCAAGCATTGGCACAGCGACATCAATTAAAATTCTGTAGTGGAGTTTACAATGTCCTATTTCAGGGGACATAAAGAAATGTTTATTTAGACAAGCTCAATATATTTTTGCTACAAAATTCAAAAAGCGTTTTAAAGGATTGAAATACACCCCTATGTAAATGTTTTGGCTAAATATCTGGAATTACAGGATGTGAGGATTATTACTGTCACTTGTCACTGTGGGGTAATTAGTGTCACTTGTCGTCCCTTATAGTTTGTCACACTTTCAGACCGCCAGGTGCAGTACCATCTACAGCCTGCGCTCCAGGGGGCGCCGTAACATAGCTCAGGTCTCTGGGAGGAGGAGGGGAGTAGTTAGCACCTTGCGGAGTGTGAGCTCAGACCTGGCGCCTCCTCCCCTGGGACAGAGCGCACCGACCTCCCGCTGACAGCCCGCGATGGGGGGCAATGCCAGCTAGCACTTCGTGCTCGGATCACGGCTTACTGCAGGACTATGGCATCCAAAGAGAAGCTGTACGAGTTGTGGGTGCTGTACTATACCACGGTAAGTGGAGTGCGCACACACTGTGGGTACCGGGTCAGGGGTGTCGTATCACAGGGGATTAACACTGTCAGTACCCACCTGTAACCACGGGATAAGGACAGGACACACTGTTATCACTCACCTGTAGGCACAGGGTAAGGACAGGGCAAACTGCTAGCATCCACTTGTAGGCACAGGGTAAGGGCAGGGCACTGCTAGCACCCACCTGTAGGCACAGGACAGGGCACTGCTAGCACCCGCACCCACCTGTAGGTATAGGGTAAAGGCAGGACACACTGCTAGCACCCACCTAGAGGCACTGGGTGAGGATAGGGTACACTGCCAGCAATGACCTATAGGTACAGCCTGGGTATGGGCAGGGCACACTGATAGCTACCTTTTGTAGCTACAGAGTAAGGACAGAGCATACTGTTAGGCATATGGTCAAGGGAGAACTTGCTGTTAACAGAAAGCTGTCGGCACAGGGTTAGGGCAGTGCATTCTTCTAGCACACCGATGAGGGCACAAGGTAAGGGGAGTGCATTCTTCTAGCACAACTGTGGGCACAGGGTTAGGGGAGTGCATGCTGCTAGCACACATCTTTGAGCACAAGGTGAGGGGTGGGCACACAGCTGTGGGCACAGCTTTAGGCACAGGGTGAGAGGAGGGCACACAGGTTGACAGCAGTGCACACTGCTAGCACACAGCTTTGGGGACAGGGTGAGGGGAGGGCACAATGCTGTAGGCACAGATTGTCAGCAGTGCACACTGCTAGCACACAGCTTTGGGGACAGGGTGAGGGAAATGTTTACTTCTAGCACACACCTATGTGCACCTGCATACATCTGTTTGCACCCACATCTCAGGCAATGGATATGTGTTGGTTTTGCTGTTATTTTGCAGCTCAGTCTCAGATATAACTCTGGTGTTGTAAGAATGTAAATAGGAAGTGACATGTGTGTCAGCCCTGCCCAGGTGTACTCAGGAGCATATACTCTGCAAAGGGACATTAACGTCACATTTTCTTTCATGCATGTGAAAGTCACAATTAAACATGTTAAATATTTTTGAATGAGGATGGTTAACATAAAGTTCTTTAAATTGTAAATGAATTTTGCAGAAAATGTATATTTGTGCAAAATGTAAAATTTATCTTAATTTGCCCACTGGCTGAAACGGACAACTCCCACATCTCTGTAAATGTATAGGAACACACTTCTATAAACCTAAGGAGAGAGTTTTTAGTCAAGAGCTATTTAAAACGTAATACATTTTTAAAACCTTTTAATGGTGGTCCCAGGTGGACCATGTTTATTGTTGGTTTTGATACACTGGCGCATACACCCTGTTGTCAGTACCAGCGGTATGCCCTTCTGGGGTTCAGGTGTACGCTGGTTTGTGTATTCTGCTGCTGTTTTAAGCTGAACAATAGAAAACACACCCATAAGTTGTTCTGGGACGATAAGACATGCATATTCTTCCACCCTTACAATGCGTTGATCACAAAGACATATCTTCTTGGAAAACCTGCCCTTTGCTACCACCTGCTTCTTAACATTAGAAGTCTTCACTCAGTGCAGGGGCTCCCCAAAAATGAGCTCAGCAGTGCACCAAGCGAGTGTGTGTTGTGTGAGAGGCAGACCAAGCTGGAGAAATGTGTGCCTCCTCCCCTAATGTACATATAGTGGAAATCCACAGTTTAGGATTTTGTCCCTAGTGGAAATGGGTTCCACAGTTACAGCAACCTTCCTAGTAGTCTCCCTAGCATAGCAACCCCCCAATTTAGGTGAGCGCCCCTGTATAAGTGAGGTATGAATGCCCCAGTTTAGGTGAGCTCCACTGTACAAGTGAGGTATGAGGGCCCCCAGTATAGATGAGCTCCCCTATACAGACGAGGTACAAGATCCCCCAGTACAGATGGATTATCCACTGGTGATGCAGAGCTGTGCTATCCCAGATACGTGTGGCAGTAACAGGTGCACTGCTGTCAGATCCCCTCTCCTCACTGCACATACCTGCATGGACCTCTTGCTGATGAAGGTAGGACAGCCTTTCACCTTTGTTCTTTGTTGTAGCATCTGGTGTTTGCTTTGACTGCACTGGAAAAGGAGCCAGGAAAACTCACTTAACCATGACGGTGCTGTGCTGGACACTAGGGATTCCCACAATCATTAGCTTAAATACATCTAGACGGGATAATATGTTATTGCAGATAATATAAGCAGCGGGCTTCTGACAATATTTCCGCTGGTCGCCTGCTGTTTATGCTGTGCTATTGTGCTGACTTGCTGAGATCAGTTTTGTGACAAATTATGCTTTATGTTGTAATGCTCCAAGTGAGATGTCATTAATATAACTATGACTTCCCTGCAGATTCATTCATATATTTTTATTAAATATTACATCTTGGAATATTCCAAATTTATTAAAATATCTTTACAAAACAAAATAAGAACAAACATTGTTCAATCACGACTTATTTACGGTTTTATTTTATTTTGTTTTTCTTGCTAATTATATCCATTAAATTAGTAGCGCTGCTTATTGTCTGGAATTTGCTTGTGTACTGATTGAGTATAAACTGATGCCCTGTACGTACTGGTTAAATACCAGGAGGAACATTTAATCAACCCCTTAATGCTTCACCCCATTTGACAGCAGAAATGTTGAAATACTTTAATTTCTCATATTCTTTATTGTGAAGTAATTTGTTCAGAGGTTTTGGGGGAAAACACAAATGTTTTCCTTTTTTAAATGCGTTTTTTTAAATGATAAATTGTGTATATCAATAAAGTAGAGCACTGTTTACGTAAAAAGTTCATGTAATTGTCTTGTGTATAGCTGCAGGGTGCTGAGTTACAGAATTATGTGAAGCCATAGGTGTGTTTGATGAAGTTCAAATAGTTAAACATGTAGGTGTTGCTGTAGGAATGAGATGTTTGTGTTGTTATTAAAGGGCAAGTTAAAACATTAGAATTACTGTAGGAATGTGATCTTTGTATTGTTATGAAAGAACCACTAAATATAGTAGAATTACATAATTAACAAGTGCATAATAAAAATACAATGCAATAAAACGTACTTCACAAAAACAGTAGATTTTTTTTCTGGTAAATTAATTTTTTCTCCCATTGCCAACCCCCTGTATCATGTGACAGATAACAGCTAATCATAGACTAGTATACGTATACTCTGTGAGCTTGTGCACATGCTCAGTAGGAGCTATTGCCTCACAAAATGTGCATGTAAAAAGATTGTGCAAAATTTGATAAATGAAGTAAATTGGAAAGATTTTTAAAATTGTCTTTTTTTTTTCTGAATTATAAAAGATTAATTTTGAATTGAGTGTCCCTTTAATATCCCAGTGCTATGGGATTAAGTGACCTTTTGGCCTGTAAACATGAAAAATACATGGTATAATTACTGCTGTCTCCAACATTGTAAAAATCCCTAAAGTGTGAGCTTGGCATGGATGCCAACTATGGCCATGAGACTTGAGATCTTTGTTATTGTTCTGTTTATATTTGTTTTGCATATTGTGGCACCTAAGTCTCCTGCACTTTACGTTGGAACAGCAGAATAATTATGTAAAATATCTAATTTTCTGAAGATTAATCTGAATAAGTCAATATTTCATATTTTGTGCATATTGTGCACTAATTGGGCAGAGCTATGGGAGCAATGATCGGTACGCCCATACTCTGTTACTTCATTGTTCTGCTTCAAAGTTTACCTGGAAATGTTTCTCAAACATTGGCAACTGTGCAACGAGTGGCATATGTTTCTGTGAACCTACTAGCATGACTGCTGACCTTACTAAGCCTACCTGATTGCAACCAATGCTTACAATGCCTTGCAAAAGTATTCACCCCCCTTGACTTTTTACCTATTTTGTTACATTACAGCCTTAAGTTAAATGTTTTATTAATCTGAATTGTGGTGGACCAGATGGACCAGAACACAATAGTCTAAGTTGGTGAAGGGAAATGAGAAAAATATATACATAAAACTATTTTTTAGAATTAGAAAACAGAAAATTGGCATGTGCTTATGTATTCACCCCCTTTGTTATGAAGCCCATTAAAAGCTGTGGTGCAACCAATTACCTTCATAAGTCACATAATTAGTGAAATGATGTCCACCTGTGTGCAATCTAAGTGTCACATGATCTGTCATTACATGTAAACACCTTTTTTTGAAAGGCCCCAGAGGCTGCAACACCTAAGTAAGAGGCACCACTAACCAAACCCTGCCATGAAGACCAAGGAACTCTCCAAACAAGTAAGGGACAATGTTGTTGAGAAGTACAACTCATGGTTAGGTTATAAAAAAATATCCAAATCTTTGATGATCCATTGGAGCACCATTGAATCTATCATAACCAAATGGAAAGAACATGGCACAACAGCAAACCTGCCAAGAGACGGCCGCCCACCAAAACTCATGGACTGGGCAAGGAGGGCATTAATCAGAGAGGCAGCATAGAGACCTAGGGTAACCCTGGAGGAGCTGCAGAGTTCCACAGCAGAGACTGGAGTATCTGTACATAGGACGACAATAAGCCATACGCTCCATAGAGTTGGGCTTTATGGCAGAGTGACCAGAAGAAAGCTATTACTTTCAGCAAAAAACAAAATGACACGTTTTGAGTTTGCGAAAAGGCATGTGGGAGCTCCCAAAGTGTATGGAGGAAGGTGCTCTGGTCTGATGAGACTAAAATTTAACTTGTCAGCCATCAAAGAAAACTCTATGTCTGACACAAACCCAACACATCAAATCACCCAAAGAACACCATCCCCACAGTGAAACATTATGGTGGCAACATCATGCGTGGGGATGTTTTTCAACAGCTGGGACTGGGAAACTGGTCAGAGTTGAGGGAAAGATGGATGGTGCTAAATACAGTTATATTCTTGAGCAAAACCTGTACCACTCTGTGCGTGATTTAAGGCTAGGACGGAGGTTCACCTTCCAGCAGGACAATGACCCCAAACACACTGCTAAAGCAACACTTGAGTGGTTTAAGGGGAAACATGTAAATGTGTTGGAATGGCCTAGTCAAAGCCCAGACCTCAATCCAATAGAAAATCTGTGGTTAGACTTAAGGATTGCTGTTCACAAGTGCAAACCATCCAACTTGAAGGAGCTGGAGCAGTTTTGCAAGGAGGAATGGGCAAAAATCCCAGTGGTAAAATGTGGCAAGCTCATAGAGACTTATCCAAAGCAACTTGGAGGTGTGATTGCCGCAAAAGGTGGCTCTACAAGGTATTGACTTTAGGGGGGTGAATAGTTATGCACATTGACTTTTTCTGTTATTTTGTCCTATTTGTTGTTTGCTTCACAATAATAATAAAAAAAACATCTTCAAAGTTGTGGGCATGTTCTGTAAATTTAAATGATGCAAATCCTCAAACAAACCATGTTAATTCCAGGTTGTGAGGCAACAAAACACAAAAAATGCCAAGGGGGGTGAATACTTTTGCAAGGCATTGTATGCACAATTGGGCAAGGGAAGAGATGTACTTGTCCCACCTTGACTGTCACCCCTGACCTATTCTGTGTGGTTGTGCATGATGAGGTTATGTTGCAGAACTGGTCTGGATCTGATAGTGACTGACTTAGTCACTGAAGCGCTGCCCCTTGTCAAGTGCTACCTGGGTCCATTGGATTCACTTTGTCCCATGGTTGAGCCGGCACTGATTATGTTAATTAAAATAATTATTTATTGTTTAATATAAATCTGCTGCCTTAGATCATGCAGTATCATTGGGCAGAGGTAAAGGAGGTGTGGATCCTAAATATCCCATAAAAACTAATATTGTTATGTCATTTGTGTGTCTGACTTCAGCTGTGTCATAATAACTGTTATCTTGTCCGTTTCTTGTGTTCATTGTATTTCTTGTTCCTCTTTTGTGCATCTCCTGTAAGATCCAGACAAATAAACAGAATAATGTATTCATGTGACGTCTAGTCCTCTGCAGCCTATACTTACTGTATAATGTGGCGCATAGGCTTGCCAGGTGTCCAGTATTTAAATGGTCAGTTTTTATATATTTTATATCAACAGAATATCCAGCTTTTATAGTCCTCTGAGTGGCAGATACATTTTAAAAATTTTAAAATCCACCTATCCCTCGATGCATAACAAATATGGCCCAGAAAGAGGTCACTCTGTGCAAGTAGGGTATTAAACACTGTTCTTTGTGTTATATGTAGCCACTGGGGTAAATATGTGCTTCGTGTTGTTTTACTGCAAATCATAAGGATGTAAGACATTGCTTTGTGTATACTACTATTAGTCATCGGGGTGAAATCAGCAGCCAATCAGGTAAAATCTTATTTGTGTTACTGGCAGCCAAGGGGATACAGTCACTGCTTGGTTGTGAAAAATGTATATGACAGGGCAAAGGGTGGGACTTAATGTAGAGCTTTGGGGTGAGACCATTGTATGACTCCACCTACCACCCGTACCAAGTTACCTGCAGGTTAGCCAGTATTCTTATTGAGGACAGCTGAGTATGGGTTGTATTGATATAGATCTGTGATATGTGCAACATGTTATAATCTTGTCAGTGTGATAGGGGGTTATTGCTAGCTCCCATAGTGCATTGTTGGTGTTTTAACAAAGGATATCAACAGAATGAAGCTATTTTCATAATGTAAGGAAACTGGAAAGATTTTTTTTTTAATTGTATCCTCTATCTAACTCATGACAGAAAAGTTTTGGGTTTCATGTCCCTTTAAGGGGGCATTGAACACTTTGGAATTGTAATATATTTTGGGCAACATTTAACAAAGTATGAAATATTGCGTCTAAAAAATCGCAAGCACATTCGCAACAGAAGTAAAAGTAGTGAAGTAAAAAACATAAAAGTCTCCGATATTTATCTAAACATCTGAGTCTTTTTACGTGCAAATGGAAATTGTGATAAGAGAACTGATGTCCTGTCGCTGAACTTTATTCACTTTATTTATTAATCATGCGTTATACACTAGTTTTGTAACAGCAAATTGTAATAATTATTCATCCTATTAAAAGAGATTAATATTATCACGTGATGTAAGTGCGGAAATGAAATTAATAACGTTTATTTCATTTAACCCGTTTATTTGACCATTGTGACGGATACCCCGGCTACCCCGACTGGGTAGCTCTGCCAAACGGGTCCTGCTTCCTCCCTGCCGACTGCAGCTATGTAGCTGGCAAGTGACCACAGCCTGTAGCCACCCCTGATGCTCGACAGCACCAGTAGTCAGGGTCCCACTCGGTGGCAGACTCCAGCTACCCAGACTAGGTAGCTCTGCCAGAGGGTCCTTCCTCTGCCTGGAACAGGCTGCTATGTAGCCCAGGAAAGGGATTTTAGCTGGAGCACACCTAAATAACTATACATACTAGCATTCAGGTGAAACAGGAACTGATTTTATTGAAAACACACACTCCTTTTATACACACAGCTCATCTTGATAAGACCCTGGACAATCCCACTATTTTCCCGCCATTCCCGCCCCTCCAGACAGCCCGGCACCTCCATAGGAGCCACAGTCCCACATAATCCCAGTACCTAGGGGCGGTGGTTTCAGTGTGTCATTTTAAAGCTCTCGGTCCCCAGATGCCACAGTCCAAAAATCAGCGTGATTCGTTACTGGGGACAGTTACAGTCCGTTGAAGTTATGGGGGGTAGGGGTGTTTAAAACCCCTGGTTCCAAAAGGAGCTCCCCTCTGATAATTCCCCCAGCTCTTGTCCTCCCTAGGGGCTACCAATCCCCAAAAGAGCGGAGCTCTGGGGCAAAGGGCTGCTGGAGCGACCAGGGGTAAAGTTAGCGGGTGTCCTGTGGCCGACTGGGAGTTCCAGGAGCCCGGCCAGCCTGAAAGGAGTAAGGCGGGTGTCCGTTGTGAGGCGGCCGACCAGGAGTTCCAGGAGCCCGGCCAGCCTAGGAGGGTTTTCCTGGTCATACACCAGCTCTTCACAAAACAAGCAAACAAAAGCTTCCAGAGATTGTGGTTGCTCTGAGGAGCCCAAAACCACTGAGAAACAACAGGGGTGAGGTTGTAGGGGGGGGGGGGGTAGCCTTAGCTGTCTGGTATCCGTGACAACCATTATTTGAGAGAGCGGATGTTTTTTGTGCTTTAAGATTATTTTCTTTCTGTGCAATCTTTTATTGTTCCTTGAATCCTTATATTTTTTAGCAACTTGTTGTGGTCGATTTCTAACTCCAGATACTGCCATTGCAGCAAGAAAAAAATCATTTTCCATTGTTGTTCTGGAAAACAGCAATATGGCTCTTTCTCTTTAAAGAGAACTTTTCATAAATATGCGAGAACTGGGAATGAATGCGGCATTTGAAAATACAATAGCGATTAATACAAGAAATAGGCATTTCCAGACAACTTATTTACATATATTAAAGACTTGTGAATAAACATAAGTCGATTTTAGTGGTGTTTGACCCTTTATAAATATGGTGATATCATTTGTTAGGTTTTGTTTTGCGATAAATGTGAGAATTTTCTTATATATATAGTTTAATGATGCATAGTAAAAAAAAGCCTACAATATAGAATATACTTTATTCTTTATTTGCCCATTTTACCCTATAAAACAAAATGACTTCTGCACAAAAATTGCTATTTCTTTGATCACACTACATATTTTTGCAAGTATGTGTCTGTTTGCATATGTGCATCACAAAATCCTGGTACTTCCTGAGAAAGTGACAAGTATACTGTGAATGAATGGATGTATACCTGCAGGGAGGGCATACAGCTTGTTGAAGGGATACACTGCTGAGTCGCAGCTGCCCTGTTTGCTCTTAGCTAGGTGAGTCTTGTGACTTGCTGTGTGTTTGCTGACCGCTTCCTGGATGGCTGCAAGTGACTGCTCATAGGGACTTATCTGCACGCTCCACAGCCTCCCTCCCAATCCAGGAAAGTCGTTAAAGGATTCCACCCCCCAACCCTCTCCTGCTTCCTTACAGGATGCTGCACTGTGTTTTTTTTAGATTAAACACATACAAAAGTCACATTTAAACTTTCAAGATTCAGAAAGAGTGTGTCATTTTTTTTAAATTTACTTTGTTCTATTGGTATCCTTTTTTGATAATCATATGTACATTTCCTCAGTAGCAGTTAATGGTTGGTGGCTACACACATATGCCTGTTGTCATTGGCTCACCAGATGGGATCAGCTAGTTCCTAGTAGTGTGTTGCTGCTCTGGAGCTGAATGTAACTCTGTATTTAATCCCTTTGCAGGGGTAATATATACAAGCAATAGTGCAATGATAAAATGCAGTAACAAAGGATTATTTTTTTTCACTTTATTTTTTTTTTTAATAATTTTTTTTATTGTTTTTTCAAATAATCAATAGATACAACAACTGTACGAGTAAACGTACAACAAATTCAAATTCACTGAAATATAGAAGAAGACAATACAAGATTGATGAAAACTCTTAAAAAGAAAAGTTGCTAATATCTCTTTGAGGGATGAGGCAATGTTGGGTAAAGGCAAGGAGGGGGGAAGGGGTGGGCAAGGGAAGTATTAGGAGGGGTCCACATGAGGAGGCAGTCGAACTAGGTTTATTGGGGGTGGGGCTGGAAACTCAAGTTAAAAAAAAATTAAAAAATTAAGGGGTGTAGACTATCCTAGGTCTCAAAGCTGGGGAGCCAAGATGTGTAAAACCTACTCTTCCAGTCGGACCAAATTAGTTAAAAAAAATCTGATCTACCTGACGTATAATAAATATTTTTCTCCATGGAGTATATGTAAGCCATTGTTAATACAATGTCCGACCAGGCCGGGGGAAGAGATCTCTTCCAAGATCTCGCTATATTTAGTTTAACCGCAGAGAATAGGAAAATACTTAGGGTACCGTAGTGTTTGCGTAGTTTGCACGTGCCTAGATGAAATAAGGCCGTCTCGGGGGTTCTGGGAAGGCAAATACCTAAGTTAGCAAGCTTTGCGAAGCATTGATTCCAAATGGGCCTGAGCTTAGGACAACTCCACCAAATGTGAGTCATGTCACCTGTATGTGAGCAATCTCTCCAACATGCAAGGGAGGCCTTAGGGAAGATTTCAGCAAGTCTAGCCGGGACATAGTACCAATGTGTGAGTAGCTTTATGTAAGTTTCATATATGGTGATGCAGTGGAGTTTTTTTTTTTTTGTAAATTAGAGTGTACGATGCCACTCCTCGCCAGGAGCTGAAAAATCTAACCTCCGCTCCCATTTTTGAATGCGTTGGGCTTTATTAGCAGGTATTGCACCTTCCATGAGAGTGTAATGTAGGGATAGAGGTTTACCAAGTCTGAGCCCTTGCTGCCACCTGGTTTCCCATACCGTGAGTTGCTGGGAAGTGGGAGGCTTGAAACCCCAGCCGGACAGAAAACTAGTAACTCTTGTAACTTTCATATATGATGGGGTAGTTGAGGAGATCTCTAATTGATTGTAAGGAATAAATCTTGTTTGAGGTGACACAGACCAAAGGTCCACCACACTCATAATACCCAGTCTGAACCATTTTTTTTCACTTTAATATCCATTTATATGATCTTCTTGCAGCATAAGTGCTTTACCTTTAGATTATTACCAGAAACGTTTGCTGTTTTTTTTTTTTTATACTAATTTGCAGGTTTTAACAAATTCACTGTCAAAAAGATCTGCATATTATTGTCTCCTATGGCAGTCAGGGGGTTAATTATAGTCTGCAACAGTTGGTGGTTGTTATACAATCTATATTTTATTTAAACAAATACATTTATTTATGGAGATGTCAGGTATGCAGTGCTCCTATATGTGCAGACAATTTGCCAGGAGTCATAGCTCTATTTCTTGTATACCTTAACATTATTAACTGCAACATCAGTATTGTGGCTACATAAAAGGACCTATATGTATTTTGCTCTCTTTTCCTGTAATTTAATTTTGATAATTGCGAGTTACCTAAACCTGAGAATTGGAAGCGCTCAGTGCAGCCTTCACAAGCCTAACTCTGCTAACAAATATGTCTTTAATTTACTTCAGCAGAGGCGATAGCTGCAAAACTATGCAGGCTTTACTAACATAACAACAGAGGCTGCCTTTTCTATGGTCATTTAAAAAAACAAACATTGCAGCAAACAAGCTATCAATGTTTTTTTATTTCTTTTACACTTTGCTTGTATGTTAGTTTATTTCAACTGACATTTTTTGTTTGCACAGTATGCATCGTTTAACAGACCTGGGACACACCCCTTGAAAAGTCTGTTGAATGTTGTTTGTCTTAAGGGGAGAGGTATAAAGGAAAAGCATTTTATAGTGTTATGTTTTGCTTTCCTATTTAAAGGGAGATTAAATGTTGAGGGTAAAGGAACGTTTATGATTCAGAGCCTCTGTAAATGCATTTGCTCACTGCACTTTGTGTAACCAGCGGAGTTAGATTGTAAGCTCCTTTGCTGCTTCCCCAAGCCTTCTGCTGATCCTGTGATTTGGCTGCTTTGTGAGCTCGGCAGAGTCGGACAGAGGAAGTTGGCATGCATACGTTTGTAATTTGGCTCCAGCACAGGTGTTTGTAGTGTATCTCATTGCTTTATACCCCTGTACAGAACACTGACTGTCCAGGAATACAGTGTTCTAAAGGGACACAATAGTACACAAGGAAAATGCTCTAAAGTGTTAGTGCGCTGTTGCTTGTATATATCTATATGTGTAACCCCTGCAGAGGAGTTCAACAGTCATCTCCAGAGCAGCAATGCATGACTGGGAGATAGCTGAACACATAAGGTGAGCCAATGGCAAGAGGCATCTATGTGCAACCACCAATCAGCAGCTAGCTCCCAGTAGTGCATAGCTGCTGCTGAACCTACCTAGGTATGCTTTTCAACCAAAGATGTCAAGAGAACAAAGTAAATTAGACAATAGAAGTAAATTAATCATTTGTTTAAAATTGCATGCTCTGTCTGACCCTGACATTTTATTTTGACTTTCATGTCCTTTTAATTTTACTTTCCTCATAATCCATATTAAAGGGACATGAAGCCCCAAATGTTTATTTCATGATTCAGATAGAGCTTATCACTGAAAATGTGCTGCTGGAAACCAGTCATGCCTTTTACTAAGGGAGGTATATTGCAAAATGCTATTAAATTCTAAAGGTCTTTAAATAGAGAACAGTTCAGAGATACACACATTGAAAATCCTGGTGGAATCAATATTCCTGGTTTCCTTTGCTCTGACCAATTAGGCACAGATTTAAAGGGACAGTTTACCTGAATTTGTTTATTGTTTAAAAAGACAGATAATCACTTTATTACCCAGTTTTGCATAACCAACACTTTTATATCGAACTTATGCTCTGACCTAATAACCAATTTGTAGAATGATGCAATCTCATGTAAATTTCACCACTCCAGACTCTTTAGACTAGAGAGACGGATATTTGTTAGAGATATTTTCCAAAAGCAGGAAAAATAACTAACTAATGTGTATTGCTGCAATTGATTTTCCTTAAAGGGATATTAAACCCCAATTTCTTTTGATGATTCAGGTAGAGCTTTTAAACAACTTTCTAATTTACTTTTATTATTGATTTTTCTCTTGGTATATTTAGTTAAAAAGCAGGGATGTATGCTTAGGAGCCGACCCATTTCTGGAGCCCTATATGGCAGCAGTTTTGCAAGAATTATCCATTTTCAAGAGCACTATGCTCTGTCTGAATCAGAATATATATATTTATATCCCTTTAATTATACATTTTATAGGGAGATGAAATGTTGCGATTCTTGAGACATATAAATATATAATATGCTTATTAAACCATTTGGATGCCAAAGAAGGCTGGAGATAAAATGTGTTCAAGTTCCAAATATTTTATTTAGTTTCAGGGAAGATAGCTGAACACATAAGGTGAGCCAATGGCAAGAGGCATCTATGTGCAACCACCAATCAGCAGCTAGCTCTCTGAAACTAAATAAAATATTTGGAACTTGAACACATTTTATCTCCAGCCTTCTTTGGCATCCAAATGGTTTAATAAGCATATTATATATTTTGGTTCCTGTCAGTCTTACATTGATGAGAGCGACGCTTGATTCGCTACCTCTGTGAATGCCTTAAGCGGTGTATTTTATTTGTTTTGCCTGATATTAAAGGGACACTAAACCCCCCCAAAAAGTTGGCACTATCGTAAAATTGATAAATATTAATGTATTTTGTATTATACATCCAGCTTCCAATTTTTACCATTTAGTAGTAATCTTCTTAAAATTGAACGATTTCCAAACCCACCACCGGGTATGCATTTTTGTAGTCCAATCCTGGTGGATAACCCAGGTTCGAAGATGGCGGAACATTGCCGCAATCTGCATGCGCGAGCTTCATCCTTTATGTCACTCAGTGTCTCTCGATGCAAACCAGCAGACCTGCTGTATCAGGGAAGGGATATGCGCATGCGCAAGTTTCACAATCACTCTAGGCATGCGCAGGGTGACAAAATTGTCACATGATGATATGCAGAAAATCTGCAACAGATTGCTTTTCATCTTGAACGGCCCATATTTGAGGGTTGGATTGGGTGACGTAATCGGCGAAAATTAAAATGATATTTTAACATGTAGAGCAGCTTCGTTAGAGTGTAAAAGTAGCTGATTTCTTATATATTACTGAATGTTCACAAAAAAAAAAAGTTTTAGAATCCTTTAAGAGCTCCTATGCTGAGGATTTTTTTCTTTATGTGTTTCCTTTGAAGTCCTAAGATATGAGTCATGATTTATTTTATTATTAGGTAATGGATTGAGTGTGCTGCTGAATTATTTTACAAGACTGAAAGATAACTCATAGAATTTGTGTTCTTGGAACTAGTGATCGTTGTGCTGAAGTTGCTCCTGGCCTAGCTGAACACCAAACAAAGGGCCATAAATATCCATCAGATTATAAATAACCTGCATTGTATTCAAAATCTTTATGTACCCTTGTTATGGTGTCTCTTTTCTGCTGTACAGGCAGCCCCCAGGTTACGATTCTGTAGGTTTGTTCTTAAGTTGAATTTGTTTGTAAGTTGGAACAGGCACTTTTTTTAGGTGAAACTGTAGCCAAACATTTTTTTAGTTTTGGATAGCATAGGGAAAAATTTGTTTTGCTATCTGTGCCACTGTTCAGAAAATTTCACATCACTTTCTGTCCTTGTGACAATTGGATTTTGAGTATTTTGGGTTATCCTGGAAAGAAGGATTGGTGATAAAGCTTTATTTCTCCAACATAGGTGTGTCCGGTCCACGGCGTCATCCTTACTTGTGGGATATTCTCTTCCCCAACAGGAAATGGCAAAGAGCCCAGCAAAGCTGGTCACATGATCCCTCCTAGGCTCCGCCTTCCCCAGTCATTCTCTTTGCCGTTGTACAGGCAACATCTCCACGGAGATGGCTTAGAGTTTTTTGGTGTTTAACTGTAGTTTTTATTATTCAATCAAGAGTTTGTTATTTTAAAATAGTGCTGGTATGTACTATTTACTCTGAAACAGAAAAGAGATGAAGATTTCTGTTTGTAAGAGGAAAATGATTTTAGCAACCGTTACTAAAATCGATGGCTGTTTCCACACAGGACTGTTGAGAGGAATTAACTTCAGTTGGGGGAAACAGTGAGCAGACTTTTGCTGCTTGAGGTATGACACATTTCTAACAAGACGATGTAATGCTGGAAGCTGTCATTTTCCCTATGGGATCCGGTAAGCCATTTTTATTACATAAAGAAAAAAAGGGCTTCACAAGGGCTTTTAAGACTGTAGACATTTTCTGGGCTAAAACGATTTATATATAAGCATATTTTATACTTCATAGCCTTGAGGAATTATTTTAATCTTGGGAATTATGTAAAATAACCGGCAGGCACTGTATTGGACACCTTATTCTCTAGGGGCTTTCCCTAATCATAGGCAGAGTCTCATTTTCGCGCCTCTATTGCGCACTTGTTTTTGGGAAGCATGACATGCAGATGCATGTGTGAGGAGCTCTGATACATAGAAAAGACTTTCTGAAGGCGTCATTTGGTATCGTATTCCCCTTTGGGCTTGGTTGGGTCTCAGCAAAGCAGATACCAGGGACTGTAAAGGGGTTAAATATAAAAACGGCTCCGGTTCCGGTTTTTATTTTAAGGGTTAAAGCTTCCAAATTTGGTGTGCAATACTTTTAAGGCTTTAAGACACTGTGGTGAAATTTTGGTGAATTTTGAACAATTCCTTCATACTTTTTCACATTTGCAGTAATAAAGTGTGTTCAGTTTAAAATTTAAAGTGACAGTAACGGTTTTATTTTAAAACGTTTTTTGTACTTTGTTATCAAGTTTATGCCTGTTTAACATGTCTGAACTACCAGATAGACTGTGTTCTGTATGTGGGGAAGCCAAGGTTCCTTCTCATTTAAATAGATGTGATTTATGTGACACAAAATTTAGAGAAAATGATGCCCAAGATGATTCCTCAAGTGAGGGGAGTAAGCATGGTACTGCATCATCCCCTCCTTCGTCTACACCAGTCTTGCCCACACAGGAGGCCCCTAGTACATCTAGTGCGCCAATACTCCTTACTATGCAACAATTAACGGCTGTAATGGATAATTCTATCAAAAACATTTTAGCCAAAATGCCCACTTATCAGCGAAAGTGCGACTGCTCTGTTTTAGAAAATACTGAAGAGCATGAGGACGCTGATGATATTGGTTCTGAAGTGCCCCTACACCAGTCTGAGGGGGCCAGGGAGGTTTTGTCTGAGGGAGAAATTTCAGATTCAGGGAAAATTTCTCAACAAGCTGAACCTGATGTGATTACATTTAAATTTAAATTGGAACATCTCCGCGCTCTGCTTAAGGAGGTGTTATCTACTCTGGATGATTGTGAGAATTTGGTCATTCCAGAGAAATTATGTAAAATGGACAAGTTCCTAGAGGTCCCGGGGCCCCCCGAAGCTTTTCCTATACCCAAGCGGGTGGCGGACATTGTAAATAAAGAATGGGAAAGGCCCGGTATACCTTTCGTCCCTCCCCCCATATTTAAGAAATTGTTTCCTATGGTCGACCCCAGAAAGGACTTATGGCAGACAGTCCCCAAGGTCGAGGGGGCGGTTTCTACTCTAAACAAACGCACCACTATACCCATAGAAGATAGTTGTGCTTTCAAAGATCCTATGGATAAAAAATTAGAGGGTTTGCTTAAAAAGATGTTTGTTCAGCAAGGTTACCTTCTACAACCAATTTCATGCATTGTTCCTGTCACTACAGCAGCGTGTTTCTGGTTCGATGAACTAGAAAAGGCGCTCAATAAAGATTCTTCTTATGAGGAGATTATGGACAGAATTCATGCTCTCAAATTGGCTAATTCTTTCACCCTAGACGCCACTTTGCAATTGGCTAGGTTAGCGGCGAAAAATTCTGGTTTTGCTATTGTGGCGCGCAGAGCGCTTTGGCTAAAATCTTGGTCAGCGGATGCGTCTTCCAAGAACAAATTGCTTAACATTCCTTTCAAGGGGAAAACGCTGTTTGGCCCTGACTTGAAAGAGATTATTTCCGATATCACTGGGGGCAAGGGCCACGCCCTTCCTCAGGATAGGTCTTTCAAGGCCAAAAATAAGCCTAATTTTCGTCCCTTTCGCAGAAACGGACCAGCCCCAAGTGCTACGTCCTCTAAGCAAGAGGGTAATACTTCTCAAGCCAAGCCAGCCTGGAGGCCAATGCAAGGCTGGAACAAAGGTAAGCAGGCCAAGAAACCTGCCACTGCTACCAAGACAGCATGAGATGTTGGCCCCCGATCCGGGACCGGATCTGGTGGGGGGCAGACTCTCTCTCTTCGCTCAGGCTTGGGCAAGAGATGTTCTGGATCCTTGGGCGCTAGAAATAGTCTCCCAAGGTTATCTTCTGGAATTCAAGGGGCTTCCCCCAAGGGGGAGGTTCCACAGGTCTCAATTGTCTTCAGACCACATTAAAAGACAGGCATTCTTACATTGTGTAGAAGACCTGTTAAAAATGGGAGTGATTCATCCTGTTCCATTAGGAGAACTAGGGATGGGGTTCTACTCCAATCTGTTCGTAGTTCCCAAAAAAGAGGGAACATTCAGACCAATCTTAGATCTCAAGATCCTAAACAAGTTTCTCAAGGTTCCATCGTTCAAAATGGAAACCATTCGAACAATTCTTCCTTCCATCCAGGAAGGCCAATTCATGACCACGGTGGATTTAAAGGATGCGTATCTACATATTCCTATCCACAAGGAACATCATCGGTTCCTAAGGTTCGCATTTCTGGACAAGCATTACCAGTTTGTGGCACTCCCGTTCGGATTAGCCACTGCTCCAAGAATTTTCACAAAGGTACTAGGGTCCCTTCTAGCGGTGCTAAGACCAAGGGGCATTGCAGTAGTACCTTACTTGGACGACATACTGATTCAAGCGTCGTCCCTTCCACAAGCAAAGGCTCACACGGACATTGTCCTGGCCTTTCTCAGATCTCACGGGTGGAAAGTGAACGTAGAAAAAAGTTCTCTATCTCCGTCAACAAGGGTTCCCTTCTTGGGAACAATAATAGACTCCTTAGAAATGAGGATTTTTCTGACAGAGGCCAGAAAATCAAAACTTCTAAACTCTTGTCAAATACTTCATTCTGTTCCTCTTCTTTCCATAGCGCAGTGCATGGAAGTAATAGGTTTGATGGTAGCAGCAATGGACATAGTTCCTTTTGCGCGAATTCATCTAAGACCATTACAACTGTGCATGCTCAGTCAGTGGAATGGGGACTATACAGACTTGTCTCCGACGATACAAGTAGATCAGAGAACCAGAGATTCACTCAGTTGGTGGCTGTCCCTGGACAACCTGTCACAGGGGATGAGCTTCCGCAGACCAGAGTGGGTCATTGTCACGACCGACGCCAGTCTGGTGGGCTGGGGCGCGGTCTGGGGACCCCTGAAAGAGCAGGGTCTTTGGTCTCGGGAAGAATCTATTCTCCCGATAAATATTCTGGAACTGAGAGCGATACTCAATGCTCTCAAGGCTTGGCCTCAGCTAGCAAAGACCAAGTTCATACGGTTTCAATCAGACAACATGACGACTGTTGCGTACATCAACCATCAGGGGGGAACAAGGAGTTCCCTGGCGATGGAAGAAGTGACCAAAATCATTCAATGGGCGGAGACTCACTCCTGCCACTTGTCTGCAATCCACATTCCAGGAGTGGAAAACTGGGAAGCGGATTTTCTGAGTCGTCAGACATTTCATCCGGGGGAGTGGGAACTCCATCCGGAAATCTTTGCCCAAATCACTCAATTGTGGGGCATTCCAGACATGGATCTGATGGCCTCTCGTCAGAACTTCAAGGTTCCTTGCTACGGGTCCAGATCCAGGGATCCCAAGGCGACTCTAGTAGATGCACTAGTAGCACCTTGGACCTTCAAACTAGCTTATGTATTCCCGCCGTTTCCTCTCATCCCCAGGCTGGTAGCCAGGATCAATCAGGAGAGGGCATCGGTGATCTTGATAGCTCCTGCGTGGCCACGCAGGACTTGGTATGCAGACCTGGTGAATATGTCATCGGCTCCACCATGGAAGCTACCTTTGAGACGAGACCTTCTTGTTCAAGGTCCGTTCGAACATCCGAATCTGGTCTCACTCCAACTGACTGCTTGGAGATTGAACGCTTGATCTTATCAAAGCGAGGGTTCTCAGATTCTGTCATTGATACTCTTGTTCAGGCCAGAAAGCCTGTAACTAGAAAAATCTACCACAAAATATGGAAAAAATATATCTGTTGGTGTGAATCTAAAGGATTCCCTTGGGACAAGATAAAAATTCCTAAGATTCTATCCTTTCTTCAAGAGGGTTTGGAGAAAGGATTATCTGCAAGTTCTTTGAAAGGACAGATTTCTGCCTTGTCTGTGTTACTTCACAAAAAGCTGGCAGCTGTGCCAGATGTTCAAGCCTTTGTTCAGGCTCTGGTTAGAATCAAGCCTGTTTACAAACCTTTGACTCCTCCTTGGAGTCTCAATTTAGTTCTTTCAGTTCTTCAGGGGGTTCCGTTTGAACCCTTACATTCCGTTGATATTAAGTTATTATCTTGGAAAGTTTTGTTTTTGGTTGCAATTTCTTCTGCTAGAAGAGTTTCAGAATTATCTGCTCTGCAGTGTTCTCCTCCTTATCTGGTGTTCCATGCAGATAAGGTGGTTCTGCGTACTAAACCTGGTTTTCTTCCGAAAGTGGTTTCTAACAAAAACATTAACCAGGAGATAGTCGTGCCTTCTTTGTGTCCGAATCCAGTTTCAAAGAAGGAACGTTTGTTGCACAATTTGGATGTAGTTCGTGCTCTAAAATTCTATTTAGATGCTACAAAGGATTTTAGACAAACATCTTCCTTGTTTGTTGTTTATTCTGGTAAAAGGAGAGGTCAAAAAGCAACTTCTACCTCTCTCTCTTTTTGGATTAAAAGCATCATCAGATTGGCTTACGAGACTGCCGGACGGCAGCCTCCTGAAAGAATCACAGCTCATTCCACTAGGGCTGTGGCTTCCACATGGGCCTTCAAGAACGAGGCTTCTGTTGATCAGATATGTAAGGCAGCGACTTGGTCTTCACTGCACACTTTTACTAAATTTTACAAATTTGATACTTTTGCTTCTTCTGAGGCTATTTTTGGGAGAAAGGTTTTGCAAGCCGTGGTGCCTTCCATCTAGGTGACCTGATTTGCTCCCTCCCTTCATCCGTGTCCTAAAGCTTTGGTATTGGTTCCCACAAGTAAGGATGACGCCGTGGACCGGACACACCTATGTTGGAGAAAACAGAATTTATGTTTACCTGATAAATTACTTTCTCCAACGGTGTGTCCGGTCCACGGCCCGCCCTGGTTTTTTAATCAGGTCTGATAATTTATTTTCTTTAACTACAGTCACCACGGTATCATATGATTTCTCCTATGCAAATATTCCTCCTTTACGTCGGTCGAATGACTGGGGAAGGCGGAGCCTAGGAGGGATCATGTGACCAGCTTTGCTGGGCTCTTTGCCATTTCCTGTTGGGGAAGAGAATATCCCACAAGTAAGGATGACGCCGTGGACCGGACACACCGTTGGAGAAAGTAATTTATCAGGTAAACATAAATTCTGTTTTTCTTCATAAATGGAAAGAGTCCACAGCTGCATTCATTACTTTTGGGAAATAAGAACCTGGCCACCAGGAGGAGGCAAAGACACCCCAGCCAAAGGCTTAAATGCGCCTCCCACTTCCCTCAGACCCCAGTCATTCTTTGTCTTTCGTCCCAGGAGGTTGGCAGAGAAGTGTCAGAAGTTTGTTTTCGTCTCTTATGGAGGGTAGTACTCTTCGACATGGGACAGGAGTTTTAAGTAATCCTGTCAGTCTCTCAGTGAGGGCTTGGATGAAAGTTAGAGTCTTGAGATGCAGGAAGAGTCTTTCTGGGAAACCATCCCGACTCATTTTAACAACTCCACAAGCAATCGGCGTTGTCGAACTTTGCTTTGCTGCCTGCTTTCTTCTCTCAAGTCCATGGCGGAGGCGAGCCAACTATCCGTCACACTTGAAGGGCCGTGTTCTGTTCCACGGCATAGATTCCGGTAAGATTGTTTCATTTTACTTCTTCATGATTGTACTGTAATTCATTTGTTCCTGCGAACTCACATGAAAAATACAGGGTGTAGAATCTGCTAACTTTTTAGTTACTGTTTCCTAACTAATATTACCTTTATCTTAGGAAATTAGGACGCTGCTTGATGAAATTATTTCTTTTATTAGACAGACAATAAGTATTTACATAGAAACAAGTTACTGACTAATGTAAGGGAAGGTGGAAAGAGGGAGAGAGATGGAAGGGAAGAGGTGAATGAGAAGAGAGCTTAGCCTACATACATACAATGGCAACTAACTTATATAGTCATTCATTCTTTCACACAGCCCAGCCCACACTCAGCTGTACAATCCTCAGTCAGAGACAAGATGACTTTATTATATGAGTGGGGGTAGAACGTCACTTCCTTAGGCTATTGGTGATAGGAACAGAGATTTAATCAAAGCCTTGTAGTTTATGACACCACCTGTGAGATGCTAACTGTAAGGGTTGTAAAATTTGTTTGTGAATCCTTTCTTCTTTTGAGGCATTGTTTTGATAGAGAGTTTGCTTAGATCTCCAACTGGTTTTTCCCCAAATTTGTCTTGTCACCTCTGAACTGAAACAAGCTGGTAACTGTAGGTCAGAATCACCAATGCTGTTCTTAATCGGCATTTAACCCTTTAAGTCCTTGATGTTGTAGACCAATGTCCCTTAGCATTTCGATATCCAATAATGTCCATGGAAATAACAGTCTAATATTAAAGTTAGGTGTGTTCATAAAATACAACACAGGGTCTTAGTGGGACTCCTTTAGTATCTTGGAATCAAGGGTTAATATTTCCTGAGGGGGATTTTTGAACAGTGTTCGTGCCCGATTGCCCCAGGTCTTTCGGCCACAAGAGGGCATGGGCAGTTCCCTGCGGGTGTAACTGTTCCTGAGTGTTGTGCCTTTTGTTACAGGCTGGCTCGCCTTCGTGTTCTACAGACACTTTTTTTGAGCTGTTTAGGGACCCTATCCTTCTCGGTTATGGGACTCATCAGTCTCCTTCTTTGAATGGCTCACCTCGTTAGACAGGGGGGATGAAGTAATCTCCTTTAAGTTCTGTTATCGAGATCCTTCCCAGTTTTGTTGGAAGAACAGGATTTCCGTTAGGCTGGTCCTGTGGATCTTTATGTTCTTCTTGGGCGTTAACCCTCAGGTTGCCTGTCATTTTATTTTATCCAGTTAGGATGAATTTTATTTTTCATACTATGTCTCCTGCGGGAACTTTCTCTGGGATCGATACTCGCTGTTTGCTTCTATGGAAGTTGTTCGGGACATGTTAGTCCCATGTTTTTCTGTTTTTCTTCCTCCCTCTCTGAGGGTGGATTTAGCCAGCCTGGCAGTTATTACCCTGGTTGCAGGCTGGTCCTGCTTGGGTTTAGAAACTAATGTGACTTGATGGTGGGCTTTCCTGCCTAGCAAACAGATGGCTTGTGGTTGCTCAGCTGTCACTTTTGCTCCTGGTATGTGGGCTAGCACGATGGTGTTTTAAGGGGTTCTTTCTGTGTTCGTCAGTAACGTAGCCTTGTGTCCTCTCGGTTCTTCCTACAACTTCCTGTCTTATGGGCATGTGTTTATCAGGATGCTCATTGTCCTTGTTACAGAGGTGTGGTTCCTTTTTGGGGGCCTCTCCTGTGTTCGGGAGGTTGGAACAGATGTTGGGGATTGGTCTGCTCTTTGAGTTGTTCCTTTTCATCTGGGGAGCTGCTGGCTCCGCATTGAGACTTAGTCGGGTGGCTTTGCTAGATCTCTTTGGGTCTAATGCCTGCTAGATTGTCTTGAGGTTGAAGTGGCTGTGTCCATTCTTCCGCCCTTTCGGGTGTTGGTCTTGGAGTTCCTTTCTGTTCCCTTGCTTTCAGATCTGCCGTTGCTTTGGCTGGTCCGTCTAGGTGTAGGATCTGAGATCTGTTGTTCATCCTCAGGTCTTGGGGGTGCCAGTGGACCTTTGTTTTAGAGGTTCTGTGCCTCTTTCCCTTTGAGATCTGTGAGTAGGTCTGGCGGCCTGTATTGCCTGGAGTGTGTCCTCTGCCTTGGAGATTGGACAATCTGCTATTTTATTCGGCCGCTTTACGGATAGTGTTTTCTCCGTGTCTTCCTAAGGATGGCAGCGTGTTACTGGACTCAGATGTTTATCTTTCTGAGTTTGCTACTTGTAATTTTTCTGTTTGCTCAGTCTCTGAGTTCTGATGTTTTGAGGACTTTGTCTTCGGCTGTCTTTTCGGTGCTGTAGCACAATATTTGGGAGATGTTTCTTCTCCTTGATGATGCCCGGTTGCTCCTTGTGGGTTGGGCGTCATCTCCCCTTGTTCTCGGGATCCATTCGGATCTCTGGGGTCTTGGCCTTTTTTTGAAGGGGGCTTTCCCTTTATTGGATCTTGCTGTACCTTTTGGGTACCCTGGTGGATGAGGGAAGTGGGAGGAGTATTTAAGTCTTTGGCTGGGGTGTCTTTGCCTCCTCCTGGTGGCCAGTTTCTTATTTCCCAAAAGTAATGAATTCAGCTGTTGACTCTTTCCATCTGAAGAAAAGAAAATTATCAGGTAAGCATAATTTAAGTTTTTCTCCATTTGTAAGTACGAGTTGTACTTAAATCGGATGTCTGTAACCCGGGGATTGCCTGTACTTTGTGACCTGATATTGGAAGTGATTTCAAGGTCTCTGGCATAATTTTTTATTTATATCTGGTTTGTCCAAACTTTGGGCCACTTCTGTCCCAACAGGGTTTTTAGTTGCAACAACTGTTGCTTTTAATAAACATTAAAAAATGCATGTGTGTTTATACCAGATTCATGTGATGAGCCCCTCACAGTATCTTTAGTATATGTGTGAGTATCAAGTGATTGGACCCCCCTCACAGTATCGTTAGTATAAGTGTGAGTATCATGTGATGGGCCCCTCACAGTATCGTTAGTATAAGTGTGAGTATCATGTGATGGGCCCCTCACAGTATCTTTAGTATAAGTGTGAGTATCATGTGATGTGCCCCTCACAGTATCTTTAGTATATGTGTGAGTATCAAGTGATTGGACCCCCCTCACAGTATCGTTAGTATAAGTGTGAGTATCATGTGATGGGCCCCTCACAGTATCTTTAGTATAAGTGTGAGTATCATGTGATGTGCCCCTCACAGTATCTTTAGTATTAGTGTAAGTGCCATATGATGGGCCCCTCACAGTATCTTTAGTATAAGTGTGAGTATCATGTGACGGGCCCCTCACAGTATCTCTAGCATAAGTGTGAGTACCATGTGATGGGCCCCTCACAGTAGCTTTAGTATAAGTGTGAGTATCATGTGACGGGCCCCTCACAGTATCTTTAGTATAAGTGTGAGTATCATGTGACAGGTCCCTCACAGTATCTTGAGTATCATGTGATGGGCCCCTCACAGTATCTTTAGTATTAGTGTGAGTACCATGTGATGAGCCCCTCACAGTATCTTTTACATAAGTGTGAGTACCATGTGATGGGCCCCTCACAGTATCTTTAGTATAAGTGTGCGTATCATGTGACGGGCCCCTTACCAATAGGCACCATTAGTGACCAGTTGGAGAACACACAAGTTATATACTTCTCAAGAGAATGATAAAACAAGGAATTTTGTTGTTGATATTTAAATATGAGCTAAGTCAGGCTTCTCTGTCTTTGTAGCAAGTGACCCTACATGAATACATTTTGGCCTCAGTTCCCCCAACTGCAGCACATAGATATTTTTAAAAGGACACATTTCTCAAATGCTAAATCACTTGAAAGTGATGCAGCATAACTGTGAAAAACGGACAAGAAAATATTACCTGAACATCTCTATGTAAAAATGGAAGATATTTTACCTCAACATTTCTTCAGCTCACCAGAGTAAGTGCTGTGTAAACAGTTATACTTCAGCTGCAAGTTGAAGAGAAAAAACAACAATAGCCAATCAGCATCAGCAGTTCTGAGGTAATGCTTTGGCTTTTCTGTGATCTCACAAGATTTTATAGAACTTACTTAAACTGAATAGGAAAACAGCATGACTGTGCCTGCACATGTCAGATGCACACTCCATAGCAGGTCCTGGGACAAGCATCCTGACTGGCTGCTTAAAGTCTTTTTACAGAGGGGTGTGAATATTAAGTAATTTTGAGGTAAAATATCTTTCTTTTTTTTTACATAGAAATGTTCAGGTGAAATTTTCTAGTCAGCTTTTTACATCTATACTGCATCACTTTCATGTGCTTCAACATTTCGGTATCTATATCTTGTCCCTTTAAGTATAACAGGGCTCCAAAAAATTGTTTAAAATTTAGGAGCCAGCTCAGATTGACTGGGACTTCTGTTACTTTGAGAGACTGGGGCCTATTTATGAAAGGCCTGTCGGACATGATCCGACATTGCGGATCGTGTCCGACAGACCTCGCTGAATGCGGAGAGCAATACGCTCTCTGCATTCAGCATTGCACCAGCAGCTCTTGTGAACTGCTGGTGCAACACCGCCCCCTGCAGATTGGCCGCTAGAAGGGGGGTGTCAATCAACCCGATCGTATTCGATCTGGTTGAATTGCGGCAATGTCTGTCAGCCTCCTCAGAACAGGCAGACAGGTTATGGAGCAGCGGTCTTTAGAAGGCTTGCCAGAAACACAGGGCTTCAAACTCCATACGGAACTTGATAGATATGCCCTACTGTGTCTTAAGGAACAGCTACCTTATATCTGCAGTGTTTGTTCTGTACTTGCTACAGGAATATGTTAAAGGGACATAGATTTGACTGTTGTTGATCTTATCTTCATTTGCTTGACCAATAAGGGCCAGATATAAATAAGCTCTTGTATATATCAAGCAATCACAGTGCAGCATGTAGCAGGCTGAGACTAAAAAACAACAATATTTAGAGTTAAATTGCCAGAAGAACAGGTAAAATAAATATTAAAAGTGCATTTCTAAATCTTTGTTTTTTCCGTGTATAATTTAACCCTTTTATGGAGTGTTACATTACGTTTTTTATATTTGTACAACACCTCGGAATAGTAATGTGTCTGTATAGAAGCCTTGGAACCAGCGTCTGACCCCTTCTGTAATCTTCCTTCCTATATCATGTCCTTATGTATATTTGTATTTCACTAATATACAGCGATTTGTTACAGATGCATTTAAATAAATAAAATCTATACAGCCTTACAAATCCCACTGCAAAAAAATATCCGGAAATGTAATTTGTGTTTCATCATATTTTATCATTGTATAGAAAAAACCTTTTTTTTTTTTTTTTAGAATTTTATTATATGGGAAACATTTAAATTTGATTAAAAATTTAAATGGACAAACTTTATGGAGGATGTTAATAACTAAAGATACTACATATCAGTTGTTGATGCAAATTACCATTCATACAATGTGGACATAAGTCAAGATTATTTTTTTAAATCAGACAGAGCATACAATTTTAAGAGGCTTTTCCATTTACTTCTATTTTCAAATGTGCTTCATTCTCTTGGTATTCTTTGTTGAAAAGCATACATAGGTAGGCTCAGGATCAGCAATGCACGACTGGGAGCTAGCTGCTGATTATTGGCTACACACACATGCTGTTTGTCATTGGCTCACCAGATGTGTTTAGCTACTGTTATGTCCCTTTAAAGGGACAGTAAAGTGAAAATATTGATTGGATAGAGTATGACATTTTAAGCAACTTTACAGTTTACTTCTATGATCAATTTTGCTTATTTATTTTGGTTACCTTTGTTAAAGGGATACGAAACTGAATTTTTTTCTTTCATGATTCTGATAGAGCATGTAATTTTAAGCATTTTTTTTAATTTACTCCTGTTATCAATTTTTCTTCGTTCTTTTGGTATCTTTATTTGAAAAGCAGGAATGTAAGCTTAGGAGCCAGCTCATTTTTGGTTCAGAACCCTAGGTAGGGCTTGCTGATTGGGCTACATTTGTTTGCAACATTCTACGACAGCTGTGTTTGCAATTACGTATAACATCACTATAAACATTGATGGCTAAAGACACGTGCACTCTCCTGTCACCCAGGATTGCCCTTTAATAAAAGATACCAAGAGAAAAAAGCATAACTGCTAACAGAAATTAATTACAAAGTTGTTTAAAATGTTATACTCTATCCAATCGATTTAAGTTTAATTTTGGCTTTACTTTACTTATATAAACCTTCAGCTGTTATTGTCACTGTCACACTAAACCGTCACCCCTTGCTTGTTTATAAGTGACATATTTTGTTTGTGATTGGCTACTGTCTCACATATAATTGCAATAGAAATTGTAGGCGGACGGGTGGAATTTAAGAAACTCAGTTAATTTGTTGCCTCAGGAATTCCACCATATCCAGATGTTTTTCTATCATGTAATTACAGGTACGGTATGAAGGGGCCGGGGAAAGACAAAAATAGATGATAAACCATCTCTATTGTATATTGCAGATGATCATATATAGTACTGGGTGGGTGCCCACAAGCCAGGGGTGTGATAAGCACGGAGGGAAACCTTTTCTCTGGTATCATGTTCTCTAAAACCACAGTCACGTAAAGCTAATCTTGCTTTCCTATAGCCTGACATTTGTTGTTACCTGACAGTGAAATCTGGGGACTTGTCGGTTACATGTCTAGGTACTGCCTCAGAGCTACTATGTGCGTGATTAATAAGGGGACAGTGTACACAATTTTCATATAACTGCATCTAATAGACACTACTATAAAGAAGCATATCCACAGATACTGATCTAAACATCCAGTCTAAAACCTTTTAAAACTTATTTAGAAGCTCCCAGTTTAGCACTGTTGATGAGGTTAGGCTGGGACACCCAGTGAAAGGGTCATATTCCCTGCATATGAAAAGACAGGTAACATAAACAGGAGCCAGCATATACATATGACACTGTGGGTCATGGTTAGGAGTCTGAAAATCAGCACAATGTTATTAAAAATAGATGGGCTATATAAATGTATAATCTACAAAACATTTAAAAAAAAAAGAAAAATCTAGTGTATAATGTCCCTTTTAACAGACATACACATGTCTTCTTTAAATGAAAACAACAATGCAATGTCCCTTTAACACTCATAGTACTAGACAGCATACTTAAAAAGTGTATGTGATGTTGTAGGACAATGTGAGGGGCAGTAATTTGTCAGACAGTTATGTTAATTCATAAAGCACCTATATTCATGTCAAGTGCATAACTGCTATAGAAAACCATTGAACATTCTTTATATATTTATGCATGGTCATGTGCAGCCATCTGACGCAGTGATCTGCTGTACATGTGTGATGTGCCAATCAGGCAGCCAGTGGGTACAGATGTTTATCTGAAGCTATGACCGAGATCATGTGTCCTATGCTGGTAATAACTGTAATGCCAGGGTTCAAGAGGAAGGCGTATATAAAAAGACAAACACACACAAATCAGTTTATTTAGAAAAGTGTAAAAGAAAACTTTTTGTTTTTTTATTTTTCCTTCCTTGGTCCTTATAACTTCCTTACTGAGATCACTGCACTCGTGGCTGCTGTATGTTGTGACCAGGGAGGATTCTAGACTTTAAGTGGGTCCACACTGAAATAGCTACTTTTACCTGTGGAAACCACCACCTATACTGAAAATATGAATACCTAAGTATTCTCTAGATAAAGGTTCTGGGAACAAAAGACAGCAATCAAGTTCCCAGTGGGGGTGAAAGTAAGAAGTAACATTTTCCTTTTCAATTGGTCTGTCAATGTATTGGCCTTAAATAGACATGACACCCAAAAGTTATTTTGTTATTCAAACCGAACATACAATTTTAAACCATATTACAATGTTGCTTCATTCTCATGGTATTGTTTGCTGAAGAGATACCGAGGTAGATAGCGTGCACCTGTCAAAAAAATGATGCCATTTAGTGCTCTTGCAAATGTATAACAATGTTTCAAAACTTATGCTGTGTAGTGCTGCAGACACGTGCACACTCCTGAGCTTGCCTTCCTACTTTTCAACAAAGTATACCAAGAGAACAAAGATCATTTTATAACAGAAGCAAATTGTTTTAAATTTATATGTTCTGTCTGAATTATGAAAGAGAAAAGAGTTTCATCTCTGTTATAATTTATAGAAATATAGATAAGATTAGGAGGTCTTCATTTCTGCAGACTATGCCGACAAAGCTATTTCATACACAAAAGTAAACATAGAGGGGTGTCTTCCCCATGCATTTTATACCTTTGAGCTACTATAGTAAGTCATTGAGAATACATAAACTAATGTTTACAGTACAGTATCCCTTTACATTCCCCTTCTCCTTCCGTTATCTCTTGTTTCTCTCACTACTGTATTTAAGGCACTGCCTTGCAATTTCAACAATAAATTAGGCTTGGGGTGCTATGGTCATGTATGGGGTGTATAGCGTCGCCCTGCACCCACTAGAGTTGTCATTCAGTTGTTACATGTTGTCAGTGCAGGGTTGAGCACACTGTCAGGTCTCACAGATGCCTGAGCGAGTCAGCACCTGTCTGCCTGTGCACTGACAGACCCTCCCTCTGGGCTCAGACAATGCAGGTCCTGCCTTCTAGTACAAATAGCAAAAATGTAAACACAGGAATGCAGCCACCAGCCTGCATAACAAATGCACTTTATCATCTTTATTTTTGTAGTATTTGTTTTAAATGGACATTACATTATTTTTTATCTGCACAATAAGTTTCAGCAATCGGCTGCATTGCAAAGGATCTACATACAATAAATGTTTTAAAATTATTGAAATGCATTCCAGAGAGATACCCCTTCTATATTCTCTTGAGTGGGTTAATCTTATATCATTTTGCTGTGCTCATCCACTGTGTAGCATTTTGCAGGGTAAGGATTATAGCCCTGAATACTGCAAGATGCAACCAAGGCTCTCTCAGGGGAGGGGGGGGGGTAGTGGGGAAAAAAGCATGCAAACTAAATGAAAGTAAACTATATATATATATATATATATCACTATTTTAAAAAACTCCCAAACTACACTGTTTCCTCCTTGTTCCCTTTAAAATAATAAAAATAAAGGTTGCTGACAACTTTTAGAGGCTAGAGAATCCCCCCCCCCCATCATAAAGTATCAGTCCCATGATGAAATGTTTTGCCGGCAGTTTACCTGTTGGGTGAGAGGCTTTGCCATTTCTGCACCTAACAGACCATAGTGGGTTAACTTTAACCTCTTGCTTGCCAAAGGGCTATACTGCACTGCTAAACAGTACAAGGCAGACACCTGACAGTCAATTGATGAATTAAAATCTTATTAACTCCATTATCGATATCTTAAAGCAGCATAACAATTGTCCTTTCTATTCCATCTAAAAGATAATGTTTCAATATGTATTAAAGTACTTCGTAAAAAAAAAAAAAAAGTTCCTGTGCTGAATAAGCCACCTTTTTATGTGAGCATCCAGGACCTAGGTCCACACGACCATGCACATAATGTTAAGTACCAGTAATAAGTTTTAGAACGCCTCCATTTTCCAGCTTTTATTCAAATGTAAGCAGTTAAAGTCAATCGAACCTGAAGTGTACAGAGGTAAGCAGTAAATTGCCAAAGGCTAAAGAAACTATTTTAGGTTAGAAAAATAATGTACATTTTAGAGTTCTAAACAAAGGGAGCAGTTAATGGGTTAATAACGTACAGCTGTTAATTGGGTCATGACAGTTGATGCTAACAATTCCTACAGGTGTCACAACTTTTGATGATTACTTACAAACCCTCTGTCTGCATAAAGGAGCGTTGAAACAGACTGTTACTACACCTGCCTAAGCATTATTTGTACAGTGTTCTACTGCATGACGTAGCATATTGCTTCATAGAGTCAAGAGAAATGCAATTCATTGGCCATGAAACACTAAATACATTTTAGAACCATAGTATTAAAGTTATTCCCGCTTCCCTCTACTCATGGGTGTTCCCAGGTTGAAATCTATCTTTCACTGCATTTCAGTGCTGATGTGTTTGCATATGTGCCGTCACCTAGGTTACAAAATGGCAGCACCTGTGATAAGAGGGAGGTGCATGAAATGTATTTAGTGTTTTTAAATGTCCATTATTTACACCCTTATTTATATGAAAATGGGTGTATACCGTCTCTTTAATAGTGTAGGTCTTTCCTTCAGAAAAATTGCAAATAAAGCCAAGATGTCAGTTAGTACAGTTTCTTACACCAGTGTTTCTCAACCGCGGTCCTCAAGTTCCCCCAACAGTCCAGGTTTTCATTATAGCTGAACTAGAGCACAGGTGAAATAATCAGCTGATCAGTAACCATGGTTACTAACCTGCTCTCACCCATCAGCTAATTATTTCACCTGTGCTCTAGTTCAGCTATAATAAAAACCTGGCCTGTGAGGGGTACTTGAGGACCACGGTTGAGAAACACTGTCTTACACCATTAAAAGGCTCTTGGAAACTGACAGTAGGAGGCGTTTCAGCCCCAAAGCCACAACAGAATCAGAAGTTTCTGAGAATGTGAAAATTGGCTTACGGAACCACAGCTTCAAGAATACCTAAGCACTGGTCGATGTAAGCAAGTGACACTTGTAACTGTAAAGAGAAGACTTTAAAGTCAAGTGGCTAAGATGGCAAACTATGACAAAGAGACTTATCTGGGCCATGAAGCACCACCAGTGGACGGCTGAAGACTAGAAGAAGGTCTTATGGACTGATGAATAAAAACTGAAATATTTTGTAGTGTAAAATAGACAAAATGATGGTTCCTAATTGTGTGACACCAACTGAAGAATACGGAGGAGGAACTGTCATGGACTGGGGCTCTTTTGCTGGATCCAGAGTTGGCAACTTGCACAGAGTGAGGGGCACCCAGAACCATAAAGACTGAAACAGCATTTTGCAGTGCTATGCAATACCCTCTGGTATACACATAGCTGGTCAGGGATTCCTCCTACAGCAAGATAATGACACAAAGCTTCCCCCAGGCTATGTCAGAACTACATTAAAACAAAACAACAAGATGGCAGGCTTCAAATCATGGACAGGCCAGCACAGTCTCCCGACTTAAAGGGACATAAAACCCTTTTTTTTTTCTTTCATAATTCAGATAGAACACACAATTTTAAACAACTTTGCGATTTACTTCTATTATTAAATCTTCTTTGTTTTCTTGTTATCCTTGGTTGAATAGCAGAGAGTTATGCTCAGGAGTGTGCATGTGTTTGCAGCACTAGATGGGAGCAATATTTCCTGTCATGTAGTGCTCTAGGCATGTATCTACCTATCTAGATATATCTTCAACAAAGTGTAACATGAGAAATAAGAGAATTTGATAATAGAAGTAAATTTGAAACTTTTTTAAAATTGTGTGCTCTGTATGAATCATGAAAACAAATGTCCCTGTACGTCGCTGGTCGTTTAGGGATTGTCTATCTATAAAAGCTCGGGTCTATTAGACCCTCCCTCCAGAAGGATTGCTAAAATAGTGCTGGCGGCTAGACCGCCCTATTGAAAACGGCACCGTCATAGAAAGACCAGCGATGTATGTTAATGATGAATCAATAATTTAGATTAAATTTTGTTTAACCCTTTGAGTGCTAATGACGGCTCTGAGCCATCACAGAGTTTCCCACTCTGGTGCTAATGACGGCTCAGAGCCGTCACTAGCACTCTCCCACCTTGAAGGAGATCTGGGGGCTCCCCGCACCTACCC
Source organism: Bombina bombina (assembly GCF_027579735.1). NCBI lineage: Eukaryota > Metazoa > Chordata > Amphibia > Anura > Bombinatoridae > Bombina > Bombina bombina. The sequence goes on from NC_069503.1 coordinate 136,011,523, forward strand.
CGGCGATCGTGCCTGTAGAGTGACAGGCATCGCCGGGGCTTCCTGTTTTGCGTGGTGACGTCACGCGCAATAACGTGATGACGTCCAAGCGCAACTTTATTTATACTTAACAATGTTAAGTATAGGAGCAGGGGACATGCTGCTTAGAAAGCCTGTATCTCAGGCACCATTGGAAAGGTAATCGCCTAACCCAGAGCTTTCCAAACTTTTCATGTTGGTAACACACTTTTTAGACCGACATCATTTCGCAACACAGTAGTTCAGTTGTACTAGCAAAGAGGAGGTTAAACTAACTTGTTTTAAGAGATACGGACACATACATAAATGATATAACACAATGTATTTACAAGTAACAGTATGTATGTGCAAGAATTTTAAAAAGTTTAATATCACCAATAGCTACTTACTATTTTATTGGTATGTGTGAGGTTTATGGGATGAACACAATTTCTGAATATTTGGTGGATTATTAGCTAAAGACACTCGCATTTCATCATCAAGCATTTTTAAGCTTCCACTTCCTATCCATATATCAAGAGCAGGAGCAGCAATGCACTACTGGGAGCTAGCTGCAAAAAAACCAAACACTTTGACTTCTGACTTCAGCTCAGAGTTTAAGCTGCTGCCCTCAGAGCTCTGCGAGTCCGTCTGACTACTGCCTGCGCTGCAAACACACTGCTGTCCCACTCACTGGCTACACGTGCAGTCACGGGCCGATTGAGTAAACTATACGTCAGGAACCAATCTACCGCCAATGGGAATAGTTTCAGTTCTCGCTAAGCTGCGCCAATAGGTTAAGATGATCTGTGACCCACTAGGTATTAATCACGTGTCAACTACGTGTTATGCGTAGCAGGCAGGTGGAAAGTCGGAAACCCAAAACATTTTTTAAAAGAATTTTAAATTCAAAAATGTTTGTGCTGAAGCAGGGACACACCTACACACTACCGCCAACACACAAATGTGTCACGACACACAGTTTGGAAAGCACTGGCCTAACCTTTACAACAGTGTAAGTCTTGGGGGTCTGAAAAAAATAAAAAAAAGTAAAAAAAAAAAATTGTTCAAAAAAATAAAAAAATCATTAAGAAATCTTAGCACCCAGGTGGGAAAGTGCTTAGCACTCAAACCATAACAATTTCACGATTTCTTTTTCTCCAACATAGGTGTGTCCGGTCCACGGCGTCATCCTTACTTGTGGGATATTCTCTTCCCCAACAGGAAATGGCAAAGAGCCCAGCAAAGCTGGTCACATGATCCCTCCTAGGCTCCGCCTTCCCCAGTCATTCTCTTTGCCGTTGTACAGGCAACATCTCCACGGAGATGGCTTAGAGTTTTTTAGTGTTTAACTGTAGTTTTTATTATTCAATCAAGAGTTTGTTATTTTAAAATAGTGCTGGTATGTACTATTTACTCTGAAACAGAAAAGAGATGAAGATTTCTGTTTGTAAGAGGAAAATGATTTTAGCAACCGTTACTAAAATCGATGGCTGTTTCCACACAGGACTGTTGAGAGGAATTAACTTCAGTTGGGGGAACAGTGAGCAGACTTTTGCTGCTTGAGGTATGACACATTCTAACAAGACGATGTAATGCTGGAAGCTGTCATTTTCCCTATGGGATCCGGTAAGCCATTTTTATTACAGAAAGAAAAAAAGGGCTTCACAAGGGCTTTTTAAGACTGTAGACATTTTCTGGGCTAAATCGATTTATATATAAACATATTTTATACTTCGTAGCCTTGAGGAATTATTTTAATCTTGGGAATTATGTAAAATAACCGGCAGGCACTGTATTGGACACCTTATTCTCTAGGGGCTTTCCCTAATCACAGGCAGAGTCTCATTTTCGCGCCTCTATTGCGCACTTGTTTTTGAGAAGCATGACATGCAGATGCATGTGTGAGGAGCTCTGATACATAGAAAAGACTTTCTGAAGGCGTCATTTGGTATCGTATTCCCCTTTGGGCTTGGTTGGGTCTCAACAAAGCAGATACCAGGGACTGTAAAGGGGTTAAATATAAAAACGGCTCCGGTTCCGTTATTTTAAGGGTTAAAGCTTCCAAATTTGGTGTGCAATACTTTTAAGGCTTTAAGACACTGTGGTGAAATTTTGGTGAATTTTGAACAATTCCTTCATACTTTTTCGCAATTGCAGTAATAAAGTGTGTTCAGTTTAAAATTTAAAGTGACAGTAACGGTTTATTTTAAAACGTTTTTTGTACTTTGTTATCAAGTTTTTGCCTGTTTAACATGTCTGAACTACCAGATAGACTGTGTTCTGAATGTGGGGAAGCCAAGGTTCCTTCTCATTTAAATAGATGTGATTTATGTGACACAAAATTTAGAGAAAATGATGCCCAAGATGATTCCTCAAGTGAGGGGAGTAAGCATGGTACTGCATCATCCCCTCCTTCGTCTACACCAGTCTTGCCCACACAGGAGGCCCCTAGTACATCTAGCGCGCCAATACTCCTTACTATGCAACAATTAACGGCTGTAATGGATAATTCTATTAAAAACATTTTAGCCAAAATGCCCACTTATCAGCGAAAGCGCGACTGCTCTGTTTTAGAAAATACTGAAGAGCATGAGGACGCTGATGATATTGGTTCTGAAGGGCCCCTACACCAGTCTGAGGGGGCCAGGGAGGTTTTGTCTGAGGGAGAAATTTCAGATTCAGGGAAAATTTCTCAACAAGCTGAACCTGATGTGATTACATTTAAATTTAAATTGGAACATCTCCGCGCTCTGCTTAAGGAGGTGTTATCCACTCTGGATGATTGTGAGAATTTGGTCATTCCAGAGAAACTATGTAAAATGGACAAGTTCCTAGAGGTCCCGGGGCCCCCCGAAGCTTTTCCTATACCCAAGCGGGTGGCGGACATTGTAAATAAAGAATGGGAAAGGCCCGGTATACCTTTCGTCCCTCCCCCCATATTTAAAAAATTGTTTCCTATGGTCGACCCCAGAAAGGACTTATGGCAGACAGTCCCCAAGGTCGAGGGGGCGGTTTCTACTCTAAACAAACGCACCACTATACCCATAGAAGATAGTTGTGCTTTCAAAGATCCTATGGATAAAAAATTAGAAGGTTTGCTTAAAAAGATGTTTGTTCAGCAAGGTTACCTTCTACAACCAATTTCATGCATTGTTCCTGTCACTACAGCAGCGTGTTTCTGGTTCGATGAGCTAGAAAAGGCGCTCAATAATAATTCTTCTTCTTATGAGGAGATTATGGACAGAATTCATGCTCTCAAATTGGCTAATTCTTTCACCCTAGACGCCACTTTGCAATTGGCTAGGTTAGCGGCGAAAAATTCTGGTTTTGCTATTGTGGCGCGCAGAGCGCTTTGGTTAAAATCTTGGTCAGCGGATGCGTCTTCCAAGAACAAATTGCTTAACATTCCTTTCAAGGGGAAAACGCTGTTTGGCCCTGACTTGAAAGAGATTATCTCTGATATCACTGGGGGCAAGGGCCACGCCCTTCCTCAGGATAGGTCTTTCAAGGCCAAAAATAAACCTAATTTTCGTCCCTTTCGCAGAAACGGACCAGCCCCAAGTGCTACGTCCTCTAAGCAAGAGGGTAATACTTCTCAAGCCAAGCCAGCCTGGAGACCAATGCAAGGCTGGAACAAAGGAAAGCAGGCCAAGAAACCTGCAACTGCTACCAAGACAGCATGAGATGTTGGCCCCCGATCCGGGACCGGATCTGGTGGGGGGCAGACTCTCTCTCTTCGCTCAGGCTTGGGCAAGAGATGTTCTGGATCCTTGGGCACTAGAAATAGTCTCCCAAGGTTATCTTCTGGAATTCAAGGGGCTTCCCCCAAGGGGGAGGTTCCACAGGTCTCAATTGTCTTCAGACCACATAAAAAGACAGGCATTCTTACATTGTGTAGAAGACCTGTTAAAAATGGGAGTGATTCATCCTGTTCCTTTAGGAGAACAAGGGATGGGGTTCTACTCCAATCTGTTCGTAGTTCCCAAAAAAGAGGGAACATTCAGACCAATCTTAGATCTCAAGATCCTAAACAAGTTTCTCAAGGTTCCATCGTTCAAAATGGAAACCATTCGAACAATTCTTCCTTCCATCCAGGAAGGTCAATTCATGACCACGGTGGATTTAAAGGATGCGTATCTACATATTCCTATCCACAAGGAACATCATCGGTTCCTAAGGTTCGCATTCCTGGACAAGCATTACCAGTTTGTGGCACTTCCGTTCGGATTAGCCACTGCTCCAAGGATTTTCACAAAGGTACTAGGGTCCCTTCTAGCGGTGCTAAGACCAAGGGGCATTGCAGTAGTACCTTACTTGGACGACATTCTGATTCAAGCGTCGTCCCTTCCTCAAGCAAAGGCTCACACGGACATTGTCCTGGCCTTTCTCAGATCTCATGGGTGAAAAGTGAACGTAGAAAAAAGTTCTCTATCTCCGTCAACAAGGGTTCCCTTCTTGGGAACAATAATAGACTCCTTAGAAATGAGAATTTTTCTGACAGAGGCCAGAAAATCAAAACTTCTAAACTCTTGTCAAATACTTCATTCTGTTCCTCTTCCTTCCATAGCGCAGTGCATGGAAGTAATAGGTTTGATGGTAGCGGCAATGGACATAGTTCCTTTTGCGCAAATTCATCTAAGACCATTACAACTGTGCATGCTCAGTCAGTGGAATGGGGACTATACAGACTTGTCTCCGACAATACAAGTAGATCAGAGGACCAGAGATTCACTCCGTTGGTGGCTGTCCCTGGACAACCTGTCACAGGGGATGAGCTTCCGCAGACCAGAGTGGGTCATTGTCACGACCGACGCCAGTCTGGTGGGCTGGGGCGCGGTCTGGGGACCCCTGAAAGCTCAGGGTCTTTGGTCTCGGGAAGAATCTCTTCTCCCGATAAATATTCTGGAACTGAGAGCGATTTTCAATGCTCTCAAGGCTTGGCCTCAGCTAGCAAGGGCCAAGTTCATACGGTTTCAATCAGACAACATGACGACTGTTGCGTACATCAACCATCAGGGGGGAACAAGGAGTTCCCTGGCGATGGAAGAAGTGACCAAAATCATTCAATGGGCGGAGACTCACTCCTGCCACTTGTCTGCAATCCACATCCCAGGAGTGGAAAATTGGGAAGCGGATTTTCTGAGTCGTCAGACATTTCATCCGGGGGAGTGGGAACTCCATCCGGAAATCTTTGCCCAAATTACTCAATTGTGGGGCATTCCAGACATGGATCTGATGGCCTCTCGTCAGAACTTCAAGGTTCCTTGCTACGGGTCCAGATCCAGGGATCCCAAGGCGACTCTAGTAGATGCACTAGTAGCACCTTGGACCTTCAAACTAGCTTATGTATTCCCGCCGTTTCCTCTCATCCCCAGGCTGGTAGCCAGGATCAATCAGGAGAGGGCATCGGTGATCTTGATAGCTCCTGCGTGGCCACGCAGGACTTGGTATGCAGACCTGGTGAATATGTCATCGGCTCCACCATGGAAGCTACCTTTGAGACGAGACCTTCTTGTTCAAGGTCCGTTCGAACATCCGAATCTGGTCTCACTCCAACTGACTGCTTGGAGATTGAACGCTTGATCTTATCAAAGCGAGGGTTCTCAGATTCTGTCATTGATACTCTTGTTCAGGCCAGAAAGCCTGTAACTAGAAAAATTTACCACAAAATATGGAAAAAATATATCTGTTGGTGTGAATCTAAAGGATTCCCTTGGGACAAGGTAAAAATTCCTAAGATTCTATCCTTTCTTCAAGAAGGTTTGGAGAAAGGATTATCTGCAAGTTCCTTGAAGGGACAGATTTCTGCCTTGTCTGTGTTACTTCACAAAAAGCTGGCAGCTGTGCCAGATGTTCAAGCCTTTGTTCAGGCTCTGGTTAGAATCAAGCCTGTTTACAAACCTTTGACTCCTCCTTGGAGTCTCAATTTAGTTCTTTCAGTTCTTCAGGGGGTTCCGTTTGAACCCTTACATTCCGTTGATATTAAGTTATTATCTTGGAAAGTTTTGTTTTTGGTTGCAATTTCTTCTGCTAGAAGAGTTTCAGAATTATCTGCCCTGCAGTGTTCTCCTCCTTATCTGGTGTTCCATGCAGATAAGGTGGTTTTACGTACTAAACCTGGTTTTCTTCCGAAAGTTGTTTCTAACAAGAACATTAACCAGGAGATAGTCGTGCCTTCTTTGTGTCCGAATCCAGTTTCAAAGAAGGAACGTTTGTTGCACAATTTGGATGTTGTTCGTGCTCTAAAATTCTATTTAGATGCTACAAAGGATTTTAGACAAACATCTTCCTTGTTTGTTGTTTATTCTGGTAAAAGGAGAGGTCAAAAAGCAACTTCTACCTCTCTCTCTTTTTGGATTAAAAGCATCATCAGATTGCCTTATGAGACTGCCGGACGGCAGCCTCCTGAAAGAATCACAGCTCATTCCACTAGGGCTGTGGCTTCCACATGGGCCTTCAAGAACGAGGCTTCTGTTGATCAGATATGTAAGGCAGCGACTTGGTCTTCACTGCACACTTTTACTAAATTTTACAAGTTTGATACTTTTGCTTCTTCTGAGGCTATTTTTGGGAGAAAGGTTTTGCAAGCCGTGGT